>NC_048308.1:30187802-30326729 GCF_013100865.1 Trachemys scripta elegans
GGGGAGGAGCAGAGCAGCCGCGGGAGAGGAAGTGCCCGGCTGGTATTTTTCCCCGGACATGTTCGGCTTTTTGGCAATTCCCCCCGGATGGGGGTTTGATTGCCGAAAAGCCGGACATGTCCGGGAAAAAACGGACGTATGGAAACCCTAGGTCTGGGAAACTACTGGGACTACTCACATGTGTAAAGTTAAGAGCTTGTGTACTTGTTTGCAAGATCAGAGCCAAAGGGTCTATCCTACAGTTCTTTCTCAGTCAAAATTCCCATTAAAGTTTATGTAATTTTGCTGAAGTAAAACTTTAGGCTGGAGTCTCAAGAAGGTAAATGGCAGAAAACACTGATTTATACTTTGCCATGATGCTTTCTATTTTCAGTGTGTATATTCTTTCATTTTATTTTACTCTTCACACCATTTATCGCGAGTACAGAAATAATTCTAAGAATAAACAAAAAATTGAGAATAGACCTTTTCATGGATTAATTTGCCAGGTAAAATTTGCTTTCAGAATAAATAATAATAGTTTAAGGCATAGCCTGTTCGCACTTGTGAAACTGTTCTTGTTTGGAATTTGTTTCATTCATTGGATCAAGCGCAATGATTATTTAGAGCTTTAATGAGACATGTATAATGTACATGAAATCATTTTCAGGCGAAAAGAAACAACATGGACTACTGTGAATCTATTTACATGCCAGCTATGTTATGGCTATTCTAGTTACCATTACATAGGCAAATTGACAGAGTTAAACTACACAGCATATATCCACTTTTATCTTGAAACCTAATACAAATGTTCAATTCAGAACATCTTTAAATTAAGTCATCGGGCCAAATCCAACCCACTGTTATACAGAAATATGGTAAGGGATGGAGTCAGTCTCTTATTTCTATCTTAGCTAGATCTGCACCGGACTGATCAGTCTTCAGCAGATTTGGCCTGGTATGGAAGGGGTGTATAGCTCCTCAACAATTCTGTGGGTGGGAAGCCTCTGTAAATTAACTTATCATGCACATCCTGATCCCCCTTCACACATCCTGCCCTACAGCCTTTGGGGAGGCAGGAATTCACCAAGGAATCAGTTCAATGCACAGATCAGTCCAACACTTTTATTACAGAATCACAGTGTCATTGAAAGGGGCAGTTCATGAGAATATAATTAATGTAATGCTTCAGGAAGGAACCTGAACTCCCATCACCGGACAGACAGTCCAAACTGCCCCTTGAGCTTCCATCTCTAATCACTGATTAGGGCACCTCCCTTCCTGGGGATAACGGCCAATTCTTGCATGTATCTCAAGCTCATAGTGACCATACCCCCGAGGCTGCTCCCTAGGTCTGTCTCCCAGCCTAAATTCTGACTCTGGGTTTCTGCCACCTCCCTTCAGCAGCAAATTCCCTCTCCAGCAAAGCCACACCAAACCCCTTCCACACCATGCCCAGTCTCTCTCCGGAGAATCATCTGGCCCAGAAAGAGCTGGTAAATTCAGGAAAAGACAGTTACCTTTCCATAATTGGTGTTCTTTGAGATGCGTTGCTCATGTCCATTCCACATTAGGTGTGTGTGCTCGGCCACATGCACCAGTGCCGTAAGTTTTTCCCTCAGCAGTATCTGTAGGGGAGCAGCTCCGCCACCCTCTGGAGTAGTGCTCGCAGGGCCTTGTATAAGGGATGCCACCAGCTCCCCACACCCTCAGTTCCTTCTTGCTGGAAACTCCGACAGTGGGGAAGGAGGGCAGGTTGTGGAATGGACATGAGCAACACATCTAGGAGAACACCAGTTACGGAAAGGTAACTGTCTTTTCTTCTTTGATTCCTTGTTCATGTCCATTAGATGACTCCCAGCAGTTCCCGTGGAGGCGGCTAGGAGTTCACAGCTGTGCAGATTGCAATACAGCTCTGTCAAACCCAGCGTTGTCTCTGACCTGCTGAGTGAAGGCATAATGAGACGTGAACATGTGGACCGAGGACCACGTCACGGCTCTACCGATGTCCTGGATCAGAATGTGCGCCAGGAAGGCCACTGAAGATGCCTGCGCTCTAATCAAATGGGGCTTGACGATCGGCGGGACCTTTGTTAGCTCGAAACAGGTCTTTATGCAAGAGGTGATCCAGTTGGAAATCCTCTGCAAAGAAACCAGAAGGCCCTTCATCCTATTCGCTGTAGCAATGAAGAGCTGAGTCAATTTACAGAAAGGCTTGGTAAGTTCCAAGTAAAAAGCCAAGGCCCTCCGGATGTCCAGCACGTGCAGACGCCTCTCCTCAGCAGTCTTGTGCGGCTTGGGACAGAACAGAGGGAGGAATACACCCTGGCTCATGTGGAAGGAAGATACCACCTTTGGTAGGAAGGCTGGGTGGGGCCGCAGCCAGCTGGACCTTGTCCTTATAAAACACTGTGTAAGGCGGTTCCGAGGTAAAAGCCTTAATATCGGAGACTTGTCTTGCCGACGTCATCACCACCAGTAAAGCGATTGTATTGAGGACCCAGCGGTCCAAAGTTATTGCCGACCATGCAGGGAGGAAAAAGGAAAGGTGGCTGCAAAAAAATGGGAAAATAGGATCCAGGAAACAGACTGACAGGTCGCCCCGGGTGCACCCTCAAAACGACTTTTTAGCTCCGTGCTTGGAGAGGGTCGAGCCCAACTGGGCAGAGGGTGGGGGCAGGTGGCTTGTGCACCGTCTGTAGCCCTTGGGCTTTTTGTGCGGCTGGTCCTGCAGGGGCTGACTCCCTTGTGCCTGGGGAAGTTGCCGTTTCAACCATTTACGTGTTAGGCCCAGAACATAGAGCCCCAGGGTTTTTAGGGTGGTTTGGGAGTTCTTCAGCCCATGTAACTTCTTGTCCATCTGCTCCGCAAACAGGGCCTGGCCATCAAAGAGGAGGTCCTGAATCGACTGCTGAGCCTGGGAGGAGAACCCAAAGAGGAGCAGCCAGGACTCTCGCCGCATGGAAATGGCGGACGCCATGGTGCGGGCGGCAGAGTGTGCAGCATTTGATGCCACTTGAGGGGCTGCCCTGGCAGTGGCCATGCCATCTTCGAGGAGGGCCCGGAATTCCTTCCAGGAGGGCACTCTCAAACATGGCCGTGGCCTGCCACATATTGAAGTTGTAGCAGCCAGGGAGGGCCTGGTGGTTGGCCACCCTCGACTGTAAGCTAGACGAGGAATACATTTTTCGTCCGAACAAGTCTATTCTCCTGGAGTCTTTATTTTTGGTGGTAACTCTGGGTTACCCCTGGTGTTCCCTGTGGTTAGCTGCCTCAACGACCAAGGAATTGGGGCAGGATGGGAGTAAAGGTATTTGTGCCCCTTAGTCGGGACAAAGTACTTACGCTCTGCCATTTGGAAATGGGGGGCAGAAAGGAGGGGGTTTGCCACTAGGCGCTGGATATCTTCAATACCCCTTCGTGAAGGGGAAGGGCCACCCTAGCAGGGCTGTGGAGGACAGGACATCACCTAGGGAGTCCGCTTGCTCCTCCAACTCCTCTGCCTGCAGGCCAAGGTTGGTCACGACCCTCTTCAACAGCTCCTGGTGCGCCTTAGCATCATCCAGAGGAACCGGGTGAGGGGCTCTGTGATGGTCTCATCCACAGACTACGAGGAGGAGGCCGTTACCGCAGGTTCCATGACACCCATTGGTAGGCCAGCAGGTTGTTCCCCTGAGTCCACATGGACTTGTGGGGTCTTATCCCCCTGGGCCTCAGGCACCGGAAGGAATTGGGTCGTCGATGCCACTGGCCTGTCCGAGTCCCTGACGCCGAGCAGGCAGGCTGGGAGGGCTGGGTGAACCCCCACAAGTTCCAGGGGTACCACGGGCCCAGCCACTGGGCCTGGGGTCATGGGGCAGCTTTTGGAACTGACGATTCAGGCAGCACCGAGGGCCTGGGAGGCTGCCCCGTCGATGTGGAGCCTTGCTTCGTACCGGCGCCATATCCGGAGCTTCTGCTGCCCAGTCACCCGGATCCACTGGAGCGGCGACCCTGTGCCTGGTGATAAACATAGTCGCATCTGGAGGAGGACCAGTCCGAGCTGGACGTGTGCCTCCGTGGGGACCTAGGTGACCGGCGGCGCTCAGCGGATCCACAACTGGAGACTCGCAATTGACGCCTCACGCTTCAAGACCGGTACTAAACGAGGAGTGGGACCTGGAGGTATAGCGGGCCGGGAGGGATCTGTCTTGCGGATCATTGTCAGGGCCCATGGCTGTGGTCCTCCGATCATTCCCGGGATCTGTAGCGGTGTTCCAGTGATGCGAAAGGCCAGTCCCAAGGTTCCTGCCAGGGAGCGCATGTGTCTGCGCCAGGTAACCGGCGAAGTGCGCCTCGAATCCCACTGCTGGTGCCCAAGGTCCAGTGACTGTAGAGAATGTCTGCCTCCCTAACTCGGAGGCATGACGGCTTCAAGTGGGTGGATGGTGGTGGGACGCCCCCCATGATGGGGAGCGGTACCGTTGAGGCGAGGATGGACAGAAAGATCCCAAGGCGGGCTTACCCTGAAGTCTGGGAGGTCAGGATCTCCTACACAGCCTGGAGCGCTTCAGGCATCGACGGCACCTGAAGCTGATGAAGGCCCACCTGTGTCCAGGCTTCCAGGCAAGGAACGGGGTGGGATGCATCGCTCAATGTGAGCTGAGGCCCGACTTCCCGACAGGGGAGATGAGTTGCCCAGCATAGGTCTTAGCTCGCCCCCAGCCCTGTCCTTCCTCTTGCAGGGAGTAGGAGACAGTCCCCTACTGGCCTTCTTTGACTTCTTGGACGGGGCGATGGACAGGGATTGGTGCTGGCTTATTGACGGCGGGGCACTACGCACTAACGGTGCTGGGTGCCGAGTTGGACCTTTGCTCCGGGGCCGGAGTGAGCGCCAACTCCATCAGGAGCACTTTGAGTCTAATCTCACGCTTTTTCTCGGTCCTAGGCTTAAAGGACTTGCAGATTCGACACTTATCACTTATGTGCCCTTCACCGAGGCACCTGAGACAGCTACTATGTGGATTGCTCATGGGCATGGGCCATTTGCAGCGATCTCAGGGCTTAAAGCCTGGGGCCCAGGGCATGCTCCGTCCCCCGGCTAAGTCCCTAACGGGACTAACAAAACTATAACTACTGCTAAGGGCTAACTAACTCAATTACTAACTTTACAAGAACTCTAAGCATAAGCAATGCTAGTAAGAGCAGCGAACATTCCGTGCACCCTCACTGGCAGCAAGAAGGAACTGAGGGTGGGGGGAGCCGGCAGCGCCCCTTATACCGCGCCATGCAGGCGCCACTCCAGAGAGCGCAAGAGCCACTCCCCTCCGGATACTGCTGAGGGAAAAACTTCCGGCACTGGTGCATGTGGCCGAGCACACACACCTAATGTGGAATGGACATGAGCAACGCATCTCGAAGAAGAATTAGTGTTTTATACAACCATTACTTTTGTGTGACCATAGGCCTGGATTAGATCATTAATCAGAAATTAGCTTTCTCTGATCCATACAAACTACTGATTTAGTGTAAAACTGTAGATAGAAACTGCTCAATTGTCATCAAATTTAGGAAAAGTAAGTAAACCATCTGAAGATTGAAGTCTTCATAGATCCATAGTTTGGGATTATTTCCTTAACTTTGAAAGATAACATTATAAATTATATTTTTATATTTATAACACACCCATTATTCTGAAAAATCTCAGAGCACTTTGACAAACTTAATTAATATACAAATTATACACAAGGATCACTTCACTAAACACTCAAGTGCAGCCATCTCTAGAGTGGAATTTGGCAAACATATGACAATACAAACTCTACATAAATGTTTTGTAGAGGAAGCAATACATTTTGTAACTGAACTGAAGGGGAAAATTTGGTAGACAAAGTGCTATTACGTGAGCTTCAGTTTGGCGAATGCATAAAAGTTAAAGATTTTTGGTTCTTGAAGTATTACAAATTGAACCTGATTTCTACATCTCATCCAAAAGATAACACTCACAACACTATGCTGGGGCATTGGTTCAGTGCTGTCTCAGAGCAAGTAGTGCCACCTGCTGACTCAAAAAGCCAAACAGATTTATGTGAGAGTTCAGTGTGCACAATATAACTTAATTTAATGGTTCATTTGAGTGAAAATATACAAGGAAGGGAGGGTGGCTACCCACCGATCTAAGAAAACTACCATACCTCAGAAAAAAATGCAAGTCTTTTCCCTACAGCCCAATAGGAAATGCACTTCAAAGACTCTACGCAAATAATTATTCAGAACAGAAGTACTTATCATTGTGGTATAAAACCTTTAATTAAGAGATGCAGGAATAGATATTCTTCCTTGATAGTACCACAGATTTCAAATGCTTTCTGAGATACAGCATACTAAAAGTGCTTATGGCTTGAATTTACTCCCTATTCTTCAGCTTTCAGCAGTAACCATACTATAAAATCAGATAGGGTGAGAAATGCTCCAATTCTGTGCCTTTGTTGTCATTCAGGAAAACTGAACACTCAGGACACTATCCTTGCTGCACCGATAACCCAAAGCTTGACTCCTTTCACAGCATTATGTTAACACTGTTTTGTAACTTTATGACAAGGATTTCCCAGTTGCAGCTTTTCAAACCTTCGGTCATAACTATAAAGGGAAGGGTAACAACCCTCCTGCGTACAATACTATAAAATCCTTCCTGGCCAGAGACACCAAAATCCTTTTACCTGTAAAGGGTTAAGCAGCTCAGGTAACCTGGCTGACACCTGACCCAAAGGACCAATAAGGGGACAAGATACTTTCAAATCTTGGTGGGTGGAAGGCATTTGTTTGGGGTGTGTTCGCTCTTGGGACTAAGAGGGATCGGACATCAATGCTCTCCAAATCTTTCTGAACAAGTCTCTCATATTTCAAACTTGTAACAGCCAGGCAAGGCGCGTTAGTTTTATCTTTGTTTTCTCAACTTGTAAATGTTCCTTTGCTAGAGGGAGGTTTATCCCTGTGTTGCTGTAACTTTGAAACTAAGGCTAGAGGGGATTCCTCTGGGCCCTTTGAATCTGATTACCCTGTAAAGTTATTTTCCATCCTGATTTTACAGAGATGATTTTTACCTTTTCTTTAATTAAAATTCTTCTTTTAAGAACCTGATTGATTTTTCATTGTTTTAAGATCCAAGGATTTTGGATCTGTGTTCACCAGGACTAATTGGTGAGGGTATACTCTCAAGCCTACCCAGGAAAAGGGGTGTAAGGACTTGGGGGGGAGGAATTAGTCTCAAATCTGCCCAGGAAAGGGGGGGTTAGAGACTTGGGAAATATTTGGGGAAAGGCAGAGTTCCATGTGGCTCTCCCCTAAGATTTGGAACACGTTTAGTGGTGGCAGCTTACTGTTAATCTAAGCTGGTAAATAAGGTTAGGGGGCTTTCATGTGGGTCCCCACATTTGTACCCTAGAGTTCAGAGTGGGGAAGGAACCCTGACACCTTCCCTAGAAAAATTATGTTCATCATTAACAGTTGCCAACTTTAATGTGTTCCTCAAATTTCAATCCCACTAGAGTATAGCAATAAAAAAATACAACAAGGAAGCACTAGAAATGCTTTTTATACAATGCACTAAACTAATGTGTTAATTTTTATTTTAAAAAGGACATAAAATCGTGGATGGACTTAAAGGGTTTGTTGCAACCAGAAAGCAAAACAGTTCGACAGCCAGCTTGTAAAACAATTCAACAGGACTGGTATGAAGAAAGACAAAGAGGTTGGCAGAAAAATGGCAGGTTACTACAGAACTAAAGTACTACAGAACTAAACATCTCCTTAAAAATAAACCTGATAAGAATATGAATAAATACTTTGTCTTAGAGTCTCTTGATTCCAAAAAGTCACTGGCCATCTGAAATGGAATCTGCCATATAAAATACTTGAGTTCACTAATTCAGAGAGTCTCACAAAGGAGTTTAAAGATCTGTGAAGCATTCACTTATATCCTATAACTCCATGGGGTTTTGATGGCTTTAAGTCCATTGTATCCTTGATATATCAACTACTAGATACCAGAGCCTGGTCTGTAATTGGTTTATCTTCTACAGAGTAATGAAAAGTTGAAATTGAAGCTAAGGTAGGTAAAATCCAGATTCTGACAAACACAGGAAGTATAAATCCCCCCAAAAAACTGCTTGTGTAAAAAATATGCTGTAATTGTTTGACCTAATATCAGACAGCAAACCTTTTTCACTTAAAGTTATGAGCTTTCTAGTGAGAGAAAGAATTCGTGGTAAATTGTAATAACTGCACTTTGGACTTACATAGTGCTTTTCATCCACAGATCTCAAAGTGCTTCACAAAAGTGACTTGCTTTATAAAGAAGATTTACCTGCTTCTGGTGTTCAGATTGGACGTTAAGAAATTTGGGATTTCTAGACTGAATAGTAAGATTGACTTGAGACGTCCACGAAGCTGATGACTCAAATGACACACACATTGAGACTCAGTGTAGCTTAAGATCACTGAGACCTCAATGTTCTTTGAAGATTCTCCCACACTGAGGTAAATCATGGCCACAGGGGAGGCTGGCCGGCTACGTAAAGGCCTGATCAGTGCCCATTGAAGTCCATGGGAATATTCTCACCGACTTCAACAGACTTTGCATCAGGACCTAGAAGTAGTGACTGCCAGTATCCGCTGAATCTATTAGAGTCTACCCAGTAAAACCACAGCATCTTGAGTTCTTTCAATCACAAAAAAAGATTTTCATTTGAGTTACAGGTAATAAAAAAAATATAGATTCTGCAGTTGCTTGGAGAGAGTATGTTGGGGTTTAGAGAATTAGAGAATTAAAGAGATTCTAGCATCAATATAAATTGCAGTAGTAATTTACAAACAAAAACAATTATTCTGTAACAGTAAAAGAGGAACAGTGTTCAAGTGGCTAGGGCACCAGAGTGGGACTCAGGAGACCTCAGCTCAAATACCACTTCCATCACAGACTCTCTGTGGCACCTTGGGCACTTCCCCCTGCTCTACACTTAAAATTTAGATCAACCTAGCTATGCTGCTCAGGGGTATGAAAAACACTGTAGTTAAGCTGACCTATCCCCCTGGGTGGATGTGCTAGGTCAATGGAAGAATTCTTCTGTTGAACTAGCTACCACCACTGAGGGAGGCAGATTACCTACATCAGTGGAAAACGCCTTCCTATTGATGTAGGAAGCATCTATACTATAGCGGCGTAGCTGCAGCTGTGCCACTGTAGCCCCCATTGCATAGACATGTCCTGAATCTCTCTGTGCCTCTTCCCACTTTGTAAAATGAGGAAAATAGTACTTTACGACCAGTACTCAGATGCTACTGATGGGGCCATAGATTTACATATGCTTGGAAGGATTCGATTTTTATCAGTAAATGTTGGAAAATGTCAATTTCACCTACGTACACAAACTGATGAAAAGCCATTTCCACTAATGATCATCTAAATTTACAATTAAGCAAAGTAAGAAAAATGCTGCTTGAGAATTTAGAGTGTGATTTAAGGATATTTACTTTGAACATTTTGACTTGTGATGTTGATAGTTTGTGTTTTAATGATTTTAAAGCTTTAACTTTAGAATCTCAACATCTACAATCATTAAATATTTATTCTCTTTCCCCCCTTAATTTCTCACAAATGTGAAAATTTGAAATCAATAAAAATAAAAAAAATCCTTAAAACCCATAATTTTACCCAACTATGACAATTTAAAATTGACAAAAAAAATAAAAATAAACATTGATATTATCCATCAAAATTATAAAAAAATAAAATTGAATTCTGCTTAGTCTAGACAGACAGATGTGCTATTTAAAAAAAAACATATTTCAGTTTTGGGTTGTTAATACAATCTAAGATTTTGTGTACACACACACGGCAAAATACTACTTTCAACAGCAGTGGCATAAATATTAAATATTTTCATTCAAATAATCTGAGTTGTTTTGGATTTAAACTGGTATTGCAAAGAACACAATTTCTCCTTTTAATATTTAGCAAAAGTTAATGACTACTGTTTGCTTTTTATTTACCTTATACAATAAGAAACTGAACTGATTTGAATTTTGCTGAATTGTACTAATAAAATGCTTCATAAAAAAAGTACCAGTAATATTAATTTAAAATGCATTTTATAAAGTATAGTGAAGTGAAAAACGCTTTAAATATATGTAGACATTACTTCATTCTAGGTTGGTGTCACAGGGTGTACTCACCCCGCACTGGACAGGAAGGGGTTAACTCTTCCTTGGTGGCTGAGGAAGCCATGCCCCCATGACCCTACTGGGCATGCTCCAGGTGCAGTGGCTGTATAAAGGCAGGCAACCCAGCTCAGTCGGGGCTGACCGCTGGAGGAGAAGTACATAGCATACAGGCTCTCGATGTGGACCAGCTATCAACCCACCCTGCGGAAGCTCAAAGCGCTGAGGCCCCAGCTGACGCCCAAGTGCCTGCTGATACCCAGGAGGGAGCGGAGACGTTGGGAACAGCCCCAGCCAAGCAACCCGAAGACACCCCAACTACTGCCACCAGAACCACGGCAAGAAGTAGCCATGGAGGGGACTAACCATAGTCCCGGACATAGGCACCATGTTGCGGTTGGATCCCTGCTGACCTCAGTGGTGGAACCCTCTGCCACTACTAGGGGCCTGGGCTGGGACCCGGTGGAGTAGGGAGGACCTGGGTCCCCCTACCCTAGTTTGTTAAATTGTTTACAGTGTAAATTACTGTAAGGTGAATGCACAACTGGTTGAAAGACTGTATTCAGTGGTTCCTCGTGGGAGGGCGTACCTAGAAAAGTCCCAAAGGGATCAGTCCCGGGTCTGGTACTAGTCAATATTTTTTTTAATTATTTGGATTATGGAGTGGAGAGTATGCTTATAAAATCTGAAGCTCACACTGGGAGGAGATTAGGATTAGAATTCTAAACAACCGTGACAAATTAGAGAATTGGTCTGAAAACAACAAGTTGAAATTCAATAAATACAAGTCCAAAGTAGTACTCAGAAAAATCAAATGCTCAACTACAAAATAAGGAATAATTGGCCAGGTGGTAGTACTGTTGAAAAGGACCTGGGGGTTATAGTGAATCATAAATTGGATATGAGTGATGCAGTTGCTAAAAAGGCTAATATCATTCTGGGATGAATTAATAGGCATTTTTTTTTAATGGAGATATCCCATCTCCTAGACTGGAAGGGACCTTAAAAGGTCATTGAGTCCAGCCCCCTGCTTTCACTAGCAGGACCAAGTACTGATTTTGCCCCTGATCCCTAAATGGCCCCCTCAATGATTGAACTCACAACCCTAGGTTTAGCAGGCCAATGCTCAAACCACTGAGCTATCCCTCCCCCCATGTCAGATGTAAGATACAGGAAGTAATTGTTCCCCCATTCAGCTCCAAAGGAGACAAACAAAAATGATAAAAGGTTTAGGCAAGCTGACCTAAGAGGCAAGATTTAAAAAACTTAGCATGTTTAAACTTGAGAAAAGAAGATAGAGGACCTGATAACAGTCTTCAAAATATGGTAAGGGCTGTTATAAAGAGGACTGTGATCAATTGTTCTTGTCCACTGAAGGTAGAACAAGTAGTAATGGGCTTAATCTGCAGCAAGGAAGATTTAGGTTAGACATTAGGAAAAAATTTCTAACTATAAAGGTAGTTAAGCTCTGGAATAGGCTTTTAAGAGAGATTGTGGAATCCCCAATATTAGAGGTTTTTAAGAACAGGTGGGACAAACATCTGTCAGGGATGGTCTAAGTTTACTTGGTCCTGGCTCAGTACAGGGGACTGAAATGGATGCCCTCTCAACAGGGCCGTCTCTAGGCACCAGCAAAACAAGCTGGTGTTTGGGGCAGCACATTTTTAGGGGCAGCATGGCCGGCGCCAGAATGCCGCTCCTAAAAATGTGCCCCGGCCGCCCTAGCTCACCTCTGCTGCTGCTGCCACGGCGCGCGAAACAGCTGATTCGCGCGCCGCTACTCGCCCTCCATCCCAGGCTCTCAAACCAGGGAGGGAGGGGGAGCAGCGGCGCGCGAATCAGCTGTTTCGTGTGCCGCGGCGGCTCAGGGTCTCCCCCTCCCTCCCAGGCTCTCAAACCTGGGAGGGAGGGGGAGACGCCGAGTGGCCGCAGTGCGGCACGGCTTCTCCCCCTCACTCCCTTCCTTCCTCCTGGGGGGAGGAGGCAGGGCTGGGGATTTGGGGAAGGGGCGGAGTTGAGGCGGGGCCGGGGTAATTAAATGGGGGGGGGGGCAGCGGCCAAAATTGTTTTTGCTTTGGGCAGCAAAAATCCTAGAGCCGGCCCTGCCTCTCAAGGTCCGTTCCAGCCTTATGTTTCTATGAAGCCAACATATTTGGGACTATTTGCCTGTTTGGGGCTATTCTCAGTGCAGGATTTCTGGTATTTTATCTTTGCATTTTTTCAGTAATTTTTGAGAATGAAAACTGCCTTTTCTACCAGTTAATTATGCTTTCCACTTGCTGAATAAGTTGCAAACCTAAAGTTTAGTGAGGCTGCAGCATTAGAAGCTGCTGTGTTTTGTAGCACACAATTGTGTACCAGACTGACTATAGTGGTTGATGCTGTGAGACCCCCTGCCTCCCCTCTAAAAGCCCAACATTCAAGGACCTAGAGAATAGTCAAGGACAGACTTGTTGGGTGTTGTGAAAACTATTACTCATTGCAGAAAGTTAAAAAGGTTGAGGGTAGCATAGTTTTCAGCAGAAGCATTCGTAATTTTTGTTTTCACAAAATTTTCAGGTCTACTCCACCTCACAAAACACCATATAATTTAGCATAATCAGCAATCTTCAAAGTTTCACCTATACTGGAAGGAAGAGTTGTGTTAGCTAATATGTTTTAATTATCACACTGTTAAACACCAGTTAACATCTAGGACAAGCATGTGTTAATTAAAACATGTGAGTTTATGTGTTTTCTAATACAACTCATTTTCCAAGTATAGATAAAAGCCTGAGAAGCCCATGACTGGAATAAGAATGGTATTTTTACATCTGAACAGTTTTCTGGGGAAATCTATGCAGCATATGTCCAACCTTCTTCCTTGCCCTGGACAGTACAATTAGTGTCTTATTTTTAAAGCATTAAATTCACACACAAACACACAAAAAGTTTGCTAGGAGATACTTATGGCGGGTCTGAAGTCTGAAATGACCTACACAAAAATATTCTGTGATGCAAAAGTACTTTCTGACTCTCAAGTCAGCTACTTGCTTAACATATTTGTTTATAGAAGTTCTGTGTCACTGTTCTGCTCTATGAATGCAGACATATAGCAGTCAAAACGTTAAGAAAGAAACTGCACACTTTTTCAGAGCTGAATGAATACTTACTTCTGCTTTTTTACGTGCTTCCATGGCTTTCATAAGCATCATATGCTGTCTTCTCCTCTCTCGTTCCTATTAAAGCAGATAAAATTAGAACAAGACTCAACCACAGTTACAAAAGTGTCTTTTTTATTTTAAAAACTCAGTAAAACAAGTTTAGCATTAATAGACAAGTCACAATAAACACTATATATAGGACAAGAATGGCCAAGTCTGTGCATGTTTTAGTTCAGGTTTAGAAAGCAAATACAAGAACAATCAAAAGCAAAAAGGTAAAGCAATGAACATGGAGACAGTGTAAAACAGAAAGCATACAGCTTTACGTATGGTCAGTTGTGATGCTCCTTCATAAGCTGGCAGAACAAAAAGCATAATGGTTGGCTGGAACAGGTCAGTTACCTTACATCTGCTATTAGAAAGCTTGCAATTACTAAATGAATAGCCAATTGAACAGAAGGCTGTATTTCTAATCATTTAAAATATAGTAAAAGGCTGAGTTTTAAAGTAATTTTAACTTTATGTTTACTCTCAGAAAAATCTTGCTGGAATCCAATATGCCACCAACAAATAAGTATGCTGAATTTTTCTGTGTTGAGACCAGTTTTACTTAAACTAGCCATGGTTCATACACGAACATGAATAAAATAGGATATTCCTATTTACTGATGCCTGTTCCTCAATGCAAAGTCACAAAAGCTGCACCATAGATTATGTTAACAAATTTAAATGGAACATGAATTATAGTACTATAGAAAAAACTAGAAAAGTTCCTTCAACTTTAAAGTTCTAAGGTAAAATCCTGGCCCCACCGAAGTTAATAGGAGTTTGTCATTTACTTCTCTGAGGCCAGGATTTCATCCCTAGTTTCATTTTCAGATTAAAATATTATGCATTTACCATTTATTGAAAGCTAGTGTGCTCAGCACTGTACAAATCTGAGGGAAGACATGGTCCCAATTTGTACAGTAATTCTAATCCAATTTGTAGTGTTCTAATCCAAAATTATATTAAAAGTTTTATACTGAATCCCAACAAATTGGATAAGACTTGCAAAATTTGTACAGTGATTTTCTATGAAAGGTAAAATGCTAATTTTGCATAAATTCATCACTGATTTTACATAATGGTCCAACTCATGTTGTGACATCAGTAATGTAGATTTCCAGTCAACAGCCTCATGTATGGATCGCAGAATTCAATTTATAACACGTCTGAGACAAGTCATACTTTTTTTTCTTTAATAGACAAGACAAGCAGATGTATGCAATGCACTGTGCTGTAAAGCCATGCAGCAGTATGTAATATGACAGCAGCCAGTGCTACATTTTATGCATTGCTATGACAACCATATCACAACCAAATCACAATGCGGTGTTAGATGTACAAAAATAAACATACCCATACCATATCTAGTCTATGCCTCTCCAACTCCTGGTAGAAAGAGTTGGCACAACATTATGAAACAGAAATCACAAAGTCATAAAACCACTTTATAACCCCCACAAAGAGACCCCAATACCAAAGCAAGTCAATAAACCATAAGATGAAAGAAAAACTTATGCAGGAATCAAAATCAGAAATTTATACCAAAAATATTTTGAAGACTTTCCCCCCAAATAGCTTAAGCAGAAGTTAAAAATTAGCATTTGCTACTGTTCTGATAACTGTATGTATACCAACCTGATGTTTCAGAAGAACAGCCTGCTGCCTTCGCATCTCTTTTTCCTTAAACATAAGAACAAAAAGGTGCTTCAAATACCTGACAATTATTATTTTTAGCAGTAAGATGCAATTTTTTGAGCCATGCTAAAATAGGAAGAATCTGCATTCTCTCTCTCTTTACTCCTTTATTTTCAAACACTTTACATAATATACGAACAGTTTATGCTACCAAATCTACTGAACTGAGCATCAGAAGATGCCAATAACATTTGGCTACACTGAGAGTGCATGATTTCCAAATACAGCAAGTAAGTTTTTCAGCACTGATAGGGATAAATGGGATATTTGACCACAATGTTACACAAGTAGCAACAGAGTTTTTCATTATACTCAACATAAAACAGAAGAGACACTATGCAATGCTATTACATAAGGGTTTGGTGAGTATGTCTAAAGCTGCTCAAGCCAAGCATAAGGTACGGATAACCCTAGTATTAACACTTCTATTTATTATTTATATGCACGTATATGCACGTATATATGTATATGCACACACACGCGCACACACACACGCACACATATGCACAGTACTTACTCTACATTTCTGTTACAAATGTAATATCTTATCAAAAAAGATTCTGCCATACCTACAGTTCTCATATTAGTTCACAATTATTATGCACAATCACACAGTTTTTATTTTTTGAAAATAAAAACTCTGATGCTCATCTAAACTAACCTTTATTCGTTTCTCAGCCTCCAATAATTTGGCATTTGCTGCTTCTTCCTTCTTTTTCTTTTTAGCCTGTGCATGCAAAACAGGTCTCAAGGTCATGCAACAACACCACTAAAACTTGAAAATAATCTCAGACTAAATAAAACTACATGCCTCACAAGGTGCAAAACAATACCACATATTATGTGTACATTATAACAGATTTCTTCCCCAGTACACTTTGCATTATCAGTAAGTTCATGATTAATTTTTTTTTTTTTTTTTTAAGTCAAGCCAGAATTATGAAGTCACATTCAAGATTTTTTTTACTTGGATATTTGTAACCAAGATACATAGCATATAGGAAAATAATTATTTTTTAAGTATGGTTGGAAAGAGATTAAAATTCTAATCATTATATAAAACAGTGGGTTAAAAACTTTTGCAATCAATGGTTTACCACTTTTTTCCATTTTAAATACATATTTGATGTAATTGAAAATGTTCAGTTGAAGCCAATGTAAGGACTGCTCGTCAACACATTTTGGGAATAATATTCCCATCCATTTAATTTATATCAATATCAGTTTTAGTATAAGACAACTGAAACTAAAAAGAAATCTGTTGTCAGACAGATCAGAAATGGAGATCTGAAACAGAAATCTTAAATTCAAATTCCTTTAATTTAGTTGTATGTGACATGGATACATTATATGAAGTAACCATCTGCAATATGGAAGCTTATGTCTTTTAAAAATAGATCATGCACATTTTTGAAGATCAGAATCATGCTGTTCAAATATCACCTTCACAGACAAATGTTAAATATTTTCCTTCTTTGCTACTGTAATTTAACTTTTAAAACAAAGTTTTAAATCCATTCCACAGTCAGGAACTAAATTCCATATAAAGTAGATTGCAATACTATTTTACTCCCTATTCTGCAAATACATATTTGCTTAACTGTAAGCATGAGTACTCCTTTTGTCGTTGATGAGACAATTGTTGTGTTTAAAGTTAAGCATACGTGTAAGCAACTGCAGGATTGGGACCATAGTTTAAATTATGGATCAGTATTCTTAGAATTTCTGAAATAGTGAAACAGTTAACAATTTGAATCAAGACTGTGGAATTCCTGAAGCAGACCTTACTTTAATCCAGTTGCGACAAACATGCAGTTAAGACTTCTTTCTTAATTATAATGTTCTTGAAACGTATGAACACATTTAAAAATAATTATACTTAGTTTATTGTTTCTACCTCTAAAATCTGCTGAGCCCGAAGTTCTTTTTCCATTCTGATTTGTTGAATTCTCTTAATTTTTTCCTGCAAGGGGGGAAAAACATCTTTTAACCCTTTTAAACAACAACAGCAAAAAGTATATAAAAGATTTTTTTACATGAATAAAAAAAAAAAAGTGAGAAAAGAGACATAATTATTTTTAAAGAAATGAGCACTTGTTGAATCTTACACACATTCCAGTTGATTATTTTGAACTACAATTGTCTGTGTTTGGTGTTCTACATTAACATTAGCAAATATTTGCTGCATCTCTGAAAGCACTGAAAATGGAATCTATGCCTGTGGGTTTATGTTTAGGCAGTCACAAGTTTTTCTTTTATACTAACTTAGAGAAAGGAAGCACCCTGATCAGGGCCGGCTCCAGGCACAAGCTTCTCAAGCAGGTGCTTGGGGCGGCCAAAATCCTGGAGCCGGCCCTGACCCTGATGACAGTACAAAATATACAGTGTAGGCCAAATCCTGGCTTGCAATGGTAGGGATGGGTAGAAATAGGGGCTGTTGTGCTCTGACACGGTCTGCTTATGCAGGGAATGCTGGGGGCTATGAAATCCTCATTACTCCCTACTATCTGTTGCTTAACTCTTGCAGACATCAGGGGGCTGGGAGTTTAGCTATTCTTGAACCTCCACTGATATTGCTACCTGGGACCACACAGTACCTCTGAGCATATTGCATGGCCCAAAGTACCTACCCAGTAACAGCCAATATTTAGCCTAGCCATATCTGATCTGGATGAAGTATGCACAATTAAGTGCTGTATACTTTTATTTCCACTGGAAACTAACCTATCAAGGTGGATAGTCTGAGTTTGGACAACCTTACTTGTATTTCTCAGAGAGGTGTGTGAAGTTATGCACTATAGAGTAAAAGTAAATAAATAAGTCTGGAAAACAGTGACCACAACACTTTCAGTCAAGTTCATTCCCAGAGACGTCAGCATGTCTGTGAGCTCCTGAGGCATGGGGTGAGCCTAATGCAGTCACTGGACAGTTTTATTTTACATGTCCCATGTTGTATACTTTGTGATTTGTAAACAGAGATAGTATGTGCTGCAACTGAAAACCTCAAAGCATCCTATTTAAGGGTTTATTGTCTCAGAACAACTGCTTGAGGCACATCAATTAAAAGAGCAGAGCATGTCTATGGATGGAGGTGTTTCCATTCTGTTATCTGGACAGACAGGAGAAAATCTGAACCACAGAACTCAGGGCATAGCAAAGCTTATTCCAAGGGATGTCAAAGAAGCTTGCATCAGGATGTGTCATACAGACAAGCGTTCGATGAACATAGTATTAAGGCACCTGGAAGAGAAAAGTCTGAGTATGATACGAGCCATCAATTCTCTATTCTGTGTGTTGGAAATTACGTCACCACTGTAGTTTCCGGAGTCTCCAGAGAATAAATAAGTCATGAAGAGGAGTCAACTTCATCTCCTCTCAGGGGCATGGTGACGATTCCTGCACAGTACCAGAAGCAGGACCACTATGGTTGGAACAGGTTACTAAAAAACAATATTCTGCCACCTCTATGTTCTCTATTACAACTTTCTGAAATTTAACTGTTTAAAACATGTTAAAAGTCACTACATTTTCTGTGCTGGAGGCTAAACACACGCCAAAAAAGCCTAATGTGTGTGTGTGTGTGGGGGGGGAAATCCCCTCTTAACCATACCCTGACCTCCCAGGAAAGAAGTGTGAAAAGCACAAAATTAATCATCTAGAGTCACCAACAGTTTTATTACCATAAGTATATTTAATTAGATTTCTTTAAAATGTGGCTATCCAAAGCTCAAACATCTCATCTACCTGCAAATGTCACTATACCACCCAGGGACAGAGGCAGTGAGCCCAGATCAAAGAGCTTAGTTGCAGAGTACCCTGTGGATGAAACTCGGTTCTATGAGCAGGCAGGCAGTTGCATTCTGACCTAGCAGTTTCCAAATAATATTAAAGGTGTAGCTCCAATGTAGAGTGCAAAATGGCAATCAACCTCTCTCTTAATACTACTGACTTCACCATCTCAACTGGAAAATCATTCCACCAATTCACCAATCTCTCTCTCAAAAAAAGCCTCTTACCTGCTGTATGCCATAGTTATATTTAAATAACATCTATGTCCCCTCATTTTAATCTAACAACTTCAAGTAGATCAAGTTGAATGAAATACCACATATACTCTAGTTTAGGGACAATAGCACTTCAAATCTTAAAAATTACCATTTTGTGGCTCTCCTTATATGCAAGCCCTCTCCATTCCATTTATTATTTTGGTATCCTACCCTTATTCTCTCCATTTTAACAAATTTTTTCTTCAACTAACGTAACCTACACTGCATATTTCACAAATGTGGTACCAATATACTCAGTATCTTTTATAAGTTAGCTAGCATAATATCCTTTAGATAGAAGCCAACATCCTCTTAGCCTTTACTGTGCTGCAGAGTGGACTAAAATTTTATATGTTGAGTTTCTCAGTTCAAATCCTTTCCCTCTCCTTTCTTTACTAATTCAATTCTATTTTGACTATACTTAGCCTGGGCATTACACACAAAAACAGGACACTATGTTGTACGTGTTAGATGAAACAGTCCTTTACCATGTAAAAGTTTCTAAATGCAATTATCTGAATAAACTGATTAAGTTAACTCAGACTGAAGAGGTTTACTCTCATGCACACAATTGCCAGTATCTTCCAATGCTATTTTAATAGGTAATCTCTTTCTATTAACTTCTTTTTTTGTACTCATCATGTTTACTAAGATATTGAGGCCACTATTCACAGTGACTGAGTAGCACCTGACTCAGAGTGGTCCCAACTGATTCCATGGACTACACAAAGCAAAAAGTACTACTCAGCATTAGCAGGGATGTTAAAATCTGTTCCACGGTTCACTAAACACTACTGCCCTAATCAGAATTGTTCAACTGCATATCATAGATCATATACTGCTAAGTCAGAGAAGACTCTAGGTGACGTGGTAGAGTCCTATGTTTTTGGAGCAAGAGGCTTAAGTCCTTTTTCCTCTGTTGCCGTGACCCTTCCTGGGTCCTTAAACTATCCTGTCGGTCTCCCCAGTGCCCCAACTACAGCCCCTTGCCAGTCTCTGTTTAAACCAGGGAAGCTCCAGTCCAAACAGGGCTGCACTATGGCAAACTTTAGGATGTCTGTTAGATAGGGACAGTATCTCCTTAGGAGTGAACAGTTCCATTTCTCAGTTAGCTATCACCTGTAAATCTTTTGTTCTCCTTGAGCCCTTGCCCAATTTCCCATTCACTTGACAGCAACAGGGCAATCACAGGGGACATGTAGAAAGAACGATACGTAGATAGTTATCTGAAAAGTGCCTCCCTGCTGGAGAATCTAGGGTGGATTTGCAGAAAAAGGCAGATGGGGGTGTTGAGGGAAAGGAGGCAGGGCATGTGGAGGGGAATGGGTGCCCAGGGAAAGGGTCTTTTCTTTACACTAAACTTTAGTTAGTAAAAAGTTTCAACATGGATAAAAGGTTTCCCTTACATTACATCCCCATAACAATATCCCACTAAGCTATCATTCCCAGCCTCCCTAATGTACAGAGACATACAGAGGTGTGAATAAGTGAGCAACTTTGCTATCGTGTGCTTTGTTCTGTCTGTCACAGTAGAGCTGCTCTCCCACAGTCTTCACATATCAGGTGCATTTAAAAAAAATGCATGGAAATCCCTATCCAAAGCTGTGTTAAGTTATACTTAAGGATGTTCAAGTGTACATTTTCTATTTATCTAACGAAATCACTACAAATCAAGGAAATCACCACTTAAGGCAATATTAACATTCACGTCACAGCTTACCATCCAAAAATCACAATGCCCACAAAAATTAATTCAGATTCCTCACGTCTACATAAAACTAATTTTCACTTCCAGCATTCAAACACCGACAATGTACCCTAGCAAGATTCTCTGAAATCTCATTCAACTGCATAACCTTAACTCTGACCTCTTTCCCCCCGCCCGCCCCCCCCTTTTTTTTTCCAGGTAGAAACAAAACAGGACACAGTTCTTCATTACAACTTGGTGGCATGTATTTGTTACTGAGGTCAGAGTTAATGCTACTTGTAGAGAAATAACTATTAGAATTCTCAAAGTTTTGAGGTTGAAGTGTGCTTCAACAGCAGAAGGATTGTGTTGTTACTACACAGGACCCAGATCGTACCATGCGAGGATTAGAGCTGGGCAACTTTTTAATTTGTGTCAATTTCGCTGAAATGTTCATTTAGGAAAGAAAAATAGAACACATATCAAGATATTTCAACATTTTCAAAATGAAACCTTTTGATTGTTTTGTTTGAATGCTATTAGTTTAAAAATTTCCTTAATTTTTTTTAAATGTCAAGTGTATTTAAAAATGGTCAAAAGTTTTATTTAACCCAAATTATTATTATTATTATTATTACTACTACACTTTTTGATTCCCTGAAAATTCCAAAAATGTTGGTTTTCAGTTGAACACAGTATTTTTAAAATATTTTTTGAAATTGCCAACAAACCGAAAAATGTTATTCAGCCAGCTCTAGTCAAGACTGACTTGTAATCATTTCAAGATGGTGAGACAATGAGAGCACACATTATTTCATCCCCGTTAATGACTCCCCAAAGCCAAAAACAAATACAGACAGATCTGGGTTTACTTGTTTCCTGTGAAACCTGAATGCACAGTCCTATTATGTAGAAGATTCTATAAATAATATAGATAAACCTCACTTAAATTAGGGTTGAGCTACAGGCACATTTTCAGTATGCTGAGCAATACTCTAACACAAGCGCCATTTTTTTAAACAACTGAGCTACAAAAGCAATTAATCAGCAATACACTATTATAAGTAAGTTCCCTGGGGCAGGGACAATCCTTTTGTTCTGTTTCTACAGCACATAGCACAGTTGGGTCCTGGTCCATGACTGGGGCTTCAAGGCACCACTGCAATGTAAATAATAATAAAATCCATAGCAGAAATTGACCAGAAAGGTAGAAATTTATACCAATGTTCACTCTCACAGGTTACAATCAAGATATGGTATCAAGAATGTGATAACGAATCCCTCCTTGCACAGACATCTGGTAAAGCCTGTTTAAAAAGTGCAAGGTATTTCATCTTGAATATGTTCCACTAGCTCCATTGTTGGGTTTTATTATTGGATTGAAATGGAAATCTCAAATAAACACTGACTCCTCTTTCCACACACAAAGTATTTAAGGTACTTCGTGTTTCATTTTCTTTATAAATCAAAGAAATATTGTAACTGTACTGCACAATACAAGGACAGTCAAAGAAATACTGATCAGGATATCCTTACAATCTTAACAAAGTTCTCTATCAAAAAATCAGAATGCCTAGGTTCTAACCATAAACACACACAATTTAAGCTTCTACACAAACAGCGAAGTTTCTATATCGATAAGAATACAGAACTTAAAATAGCGCAAAGAGCAATAATTTAAATACTTTCTTCAAAAACACAATGCACATCACACGCTATTTCAGAAGTTAATGTCTTCAGCTCACTGCAGGGAATAGAATTAATACAAAGAAACCTAGTAAAATAATTGTTTTTTAGAATTTCAGGCTTCAAAGGCAATCAATCATTTAATACTTCATTTATTGGGATATTTGTTCAAATGATGAAAAACCTGCTTCCACAAGTAGCTTAATTTATTAATGGCTAAATATGAAAAATCTTCTTGCTGTTGAAAGTATTACATATGGTTAAGAGCCTTTGCTATAACAATATTTAACAGTAATTTTATATTTAAAAAGCAAGCAATGTGTAATTTAATTCATCACTATGCTTAGATATAATTGTCCTTAAGCAATCCAAAATCACTGGCAGTTTTCTCTCTAGCAGTTTTGGCTGAGCTATTTCAATGTTTACATAAGCAGCTATATTGCTATTTCTTTTTATAGAGCTGTAGAGTAGTTGAGCATGTAACTAACTGGAGGGCCAGCTGCGCAACCCTTATTCACATGCGTAGTGCCATTGAAGTCAACATGATCACTCAAGGGACATATTATCAACATGAGTAAGGGCTGCACAATCTAGTCTTTCAAAATAAAATACAACATATGTTCTTTATAATTAGATAACTAACAATTTCAAATTTTAACAAGTACACTGTATAACCTATCAAATATATTGAAAGCATGAGTTTAAGTAAATAAATAAAATATAGAGCTTATTTAATGAACACACAAAATTTACCTGCTGTTTCATTATCTTTATCTGTTCTTTTTGCTTCCGCTTTTCTTCAGCGGCCATAATAGCTACAAGTAAAACAAAAAATGTAACATCAGCAGAAAATGACTGAAGAACAGTAACCTAATATCGACAAGTCTAAAGCTCATCTGCAAGTATGCACAATCTCTTAGAGGTTTACTACTTACCTTGCTGTTTTTTTGCTTCTTTGGCAGCTCGAGCCTGTTCCTGCTTCTGAAGTTTTCTCAAAAGTTTTATTTGTGCTGCTTGCCTAGCTATTTCTGTAACACAAAGAGGAAATATTAAGCACATAGTCATAGCATTGTCACACATAAGAGATCTAACTTATGTGTTCAGACATTTTCACATAAAGAAAGAGGAGACTAAGAAAATAGTGTGTTTATCTTGCACATATTTATCCTGAAAATGTTTAAATATAGAATTATTATACCAGGATCTCTTTTATAAACAAATACCTATAACAGCTTCTCAGATGAACATGGATGCTCTCTGTTATCTACACAAAAATGATGTATAATTCTGAAAAACTAAAATGATTTACTTTCAATCAAAAAATACTGACCCACCTCTTTGTCTCTTTATAAACTATTCCATATAAACTTCTAATCCTTTTTGAACAATCCCATGAGAAGAAGAACAGGAGTACTTGTGGCACCTTAGAGACTAACAAATTTATTAGAGCATAAGCTTTCGTGGACTATGCTCTAATAAATTTGTTAGTCTCTAAGGTGCCACAAGTACTCCTGTTCTTCTTTTTGCGGATACAGACTAACACGGCTGTTACTCTGAATCCCATGAGAGGGTTCAGATAGCACATACTACACAGTGCACTCTCATAAGGCTAGATTTTGCCACTCTCGCATATGTTGATTAGTATATCTTACTCTTTGAATAGTTCCATTGATTTTAGTGAGAGTATTTGTGAAGTAAGGTGGTACTGAAGTGAGTTAAATTTTCAACCTGAGTCACAGACACATTACTTTTTTTTATTCTTATTTTCCCTTAATCTAAAAGATAATTTAGACTAGAAGTATATGGCTGCTCTCTGTGTATGAAAAAATGTAATAAAATTTCAGGGTACAAGACAAGGATGTAAAACAGCAGAGCTCAAAATGAGTGACATAACAGTGAAGAGGTCTACTAGTTAAAAAGTTTATGGACGGTTTATCATGTAACCAAAAAGAGGAAAAAATTAAAGTATATTTTAAGAGACTACATCAGTATTTCATGTAAAAGCTATTGAAAACTGAAAAAAAAATCAGATCCTGAATTACAGAAGAGTGATATTTGAAATGCCTGAAAAACTTATGTTTTCCCACAGAAATAAGAGAGATGAAGTATAAGGATTTAAAGATGCAGTACAGACAAAAAGAAATTGTTAGTGGTGGGATTTTCTATATATAGGGTGGGATTTTCAAACACATTCAGGACTGGTGTAACTCTGCTTCCACCAAACTCGGTCCTTAAACTCCAGTTGACTTCAGTGGGAACAGAGTTAGGCCAACACTAAGTGCATTTTCATATAGGCATTATAGAATCATGGGGGGTGAGGGACAAAACAAAACAAAATTCTAAGGAATATTTACACAACGTATAAAAAGTTACCATCTACCCATCCAGGTATTTATAACACACACTGTATAGACATCTCTCTGCAGAATATGAATGCCTTACAAATTCTTCAAGTAAGTAAATATATGGCCAGTTCAAAGAATTGGTACGTGCTTAAGAAAAACTCTGGATGCCACCCATGAAATAAGCCTGGAACCCCCCCTATTAAAAATACTTTTTTCTTTGAAATACATTGACATATCCAAATACATGGAGACACAGAATAGGTTGATAGGAAGAATGCCAAAATGCCTCTGATTGGACTAGCAGTTCCTAGTCTATACCATTATTAATTAGTAAAGATTCTGAAAGATTGAGATCACAAAACATCGGGTCGAAATCAATTTTACTCTCAATGCTTAAGAACCTGAGTGGGGAAAAGGAAGCCAAAGTGGGCATTAACAGGCATAATAGGTCCAATACTACATATAAAGAACTGCCTGTAGCCATGGGCTATGAGAATCATCTGTCCTTGAAGAATGGAGAAAAGCAGACAAGAGAGTGCCTCCAAATACCTATCTGCTTGCATGGCCTCTTTCAGTGTAGTATCTGGACACCTCTATGAAATCTCAAACAACAGGAAAATTTGCAAACAGGGCACGGGGAGGGGTGTCTGTTAGTAATACATTAAAGTCACTAGTGAGGAAATAGTCACTACTGAGGAAATACACCCCAATTTGCTCTAACCCTGCTACTGTAGGTAGAGGGCTGAAAAAGGAGGCATTGTGGTCTAGTGGTCAGAGTGCAAATCAGGAGATCTGGATTAATTCTGGCTCTGAATGGGCTAGACAACCTCTCTAGCATCTGTTTTTGCATTTGTAAAATGAAGCGGATATCGATCTTCACAGGGGTGTCATGAGGCTTAAGCTGTTAATATTTGTAAATTGCTTTGAGATTATCAGATTGAAAGCAATATACAAGCAACAGGTACTATGGTGCTTAGTGGCCTCTAATGAGACAGAAAATGATCTAGCTACCTTACCTGATATCCAGCCCCAAGCCAAAAATACTACCTACAACAGGTATCTTTAAAAATGCATCCTCTCTGTTTGTTCAGGTAGAATGTTTCAATCATTTCCAATGACTGGTTCTTTGTTGTGTAATGCTCTTTGCAGGCACAGGAAAAAAAGGCACAATGAATCTCACAAAGAGGTAGTAAAGGCTTAGATATTTTAAGTACGAATCTTGTGCAGCACCACAACAGACAGCATATGTCCACATTCACTATATAGGCGAGATCAATCATGAAACTCAAGAGGAAAAATAACCCTGAGCCTTAAGAGAATTTTGTAGAATATTAACTTATTTTAGGAAAATGTGATGCAATTTTGAAGTACAGCGCTGGGATGAAGGTTACATGCCTGATGCTTATGTTTAGGATCAGATTCTCATATCCTTATGTATTAAAAAAAAAAATTGTCAATGGTACCCAAATTTCCACTCTTATTACATTGTATAAATCTAAATAAAGTTAATATTGCCCAAGCTTATTCATTTACTACATAAACACATACACCTCCTCCTCACCTCTCTTTAAAGCACATTTATATCTACTTGGCTTTAAACTGAAGGTCAAGGTCACACTTTTGACAAGATTTCAAAAAGCAACTTGCAAGGACGTACCGTAGCAGAAATACATGGTAATACTTGCCCTTAGGAAAATCGAACATCGTTACTTTCAGGTTGTGAAAACTATAACAAATTTCTTACCTTGAGCTTGCAATTTCCTTAATAGCTTTGCATCAGTGTTGTCTAAAAATTCAGTGCTACCAACATTTGGAGGTCGGCCTTTGCGACGCCTCATTCTTGATTCTTCTCTAGCACGCTGTCTATCTGGATTTGGTGGTCGTCCTCTACGACCTTCCATAGCTCTGATACGGGGAATGACTTCCTCTTCTTTCAGGAGACACCACTGCATACCCTTTTAATTAACATATTTCATAGCCATTATAAATAAAAGTGAAAAGAAAACAAAAACACACATTCACAGATCTGGTCAGACATGCAAAAATGCATATGTCTATATATGTAAATATATTTACACAAAAACATGAAAGTCAGTATTAGAATAACAGTGGTGACACAGAGCAATTGCACAGATATCGTGGGATTTATCAAAAGCATTTCTACAATTTGCCACTAAAACTTACAAAATCTCAAAGCTAATTTACTCAGCGAAACACCATTTGTTATTATATATGTGCCACTACTATATTGCTTCTAGTTCTCTAAATAGCCCATTGCTCAACTTAGTAGGTTAGGCAGAAGAACAGATTTTCCGTTAGCCTATAAACTTCAAATTTAACTACTATACCTGCACTTATCCATTAATCAATGTGATGTTTAAAAAAATCTGACAGGCTATATGTAAAGACCATTGTTTTCCTGAAATTTATAGAATATAAGGAAAACAGTAAAAACAGGAGAATTTATTGTGATTTTTACTTGTTACTTTTGGAGGGTTGGATATCTCAGTTCTATAATAAATAAATTGAAAAACCAAAAACTCATTTCTACCTTGCGATTTTATTTAGTACACTTTAATTTTCACCTACTGTGAAAATTAAATTTGTCAGTCAACTAAAATTAAAAACTAATCAAAAGTTTTCAAGTAGTTATAATCTGCTCTATGACCTTAATTCAAAGCTCTGAAAATTGTATAGTTTCCTGAACAAGTTAAAAAGCACTAAATTCAACCCTTTTTAATTTCTCATTGCACCTATCCTCATCCTAAATTCCTGTTGCTATAATACCAAGAGGTTAGTTTTTAGATAGCTTTCATTTAATTGACACAAGGGGGAACCTCATATTGTGTCTATTAATTAAAACAGTTGCTTGATCTATTTGATCTTGCTTGATTGAGCTTGAGCTATTTGGAACTGTGGTATCTCTCACTGCTTTTCCAATTTTTTTGGACTGATAGGAAGAAATGATAGCTAAGAATACTTCTGGGAGCACGTCATTATTTACTTAATGAAAGCTTGTCAAGGACTCTGAAAACGTCTGCCAAAGCAACTATGAAGCCAGTCACATCTACTTTTTAAAAAAATACAGTTGATTCGCAATACTGAATTTGTGAATTAATAAGTGCACAAACAATAAAATCAAGTATTATTAACCACAAAATGTGTTTTGTTCATTTATTTTGTCAATTATGTTTTAATTATTTATGCTAATCTTTCATAATATGTTAAGAAATGTTTCACAGAACATTCTGTAAAAGGAACATTTTAACAACATGAGACCCTCACATCCAAAAGCAGCTGCTAATAGAAGCTGCATTGACATTTTTCAAATCTCAAACCACTCTGAAGTAAGCTATCACAAGAATCCATACTGTACTTGGCATGCAGATCTTCCAAGAGGCATACATTAACTGATATCCAGCACCAAGTGCAGAATCCATCCTTGTTAAAACTGATTGAAGACTTTTCAATTCAAAATCAGTATCTGTACCACTCGAGCCAAAGAAGTATCTTAAATATCTGTCAGCAGGAGTACCATTTATAATATATATACACTATATTCTTTTTCAGGTGCCTAATATCTCAGGGATCTCCCCCTGTAGTTTATCACAGACTATTTGTCTTTTTGAACCATGTAAACAAGGCTAAATATTGTCTCTCTTTATGGTCCATACCATCCTGCAACCTAGCAGACAACTTCTCATATGTTTATTCATGAGTGAGAAAAAAATGCAGAACAAGATTCAGAAATAGAAGAAAAAAAATCAATCAATCATGGTTCAAGGGTAGTCCAGACTGTGCTGTACTGGTGTTTGCTCTCCTTTCGTACTGTTTCCACAAACTGAGGGACACTACATTCAAATACATTAACCTTTGAAAAATCCTTCATCATCAAAGGTAAGTAAAGCCATATGGATTCCGCTTTTCCATACCACATTTGATTCTATGGACAGGATTTTTCCACTGGTGTAAATCAACATATTATCATAACAAAAGGAATGTTGATTTACATCAGATGATACTCTGCTCCTGTATCTATTTTATTCCGTTTTTTAGAATGCAGAACAGGAGATATTTGCAGGACGTGACATTGTTTTAGAACAAGAGTCTAAAGGAACTCTCTTTTTCTGGTCTTCTTGAAGTATCGAAGAATGTTGGATGAGTAAACATAGATTGGGAAAAAGACAGCCAAAATCTCATTGTAAATTTCAATCATTTTAGAAGTTGTTGAATTCTGGGAACCATTGTTTATTCAAAAACAGGAATCTGGCTATTCCATTTAGAATCCTACATAGTTTAGTACCAGTGGTATCTTCAAAATTACAGGCCTTGTCTCCACTAAGATTTTACATCAAGAGAGCAAAATCAATGTAAAAGCACACTTTTTTGTAGTGAAGACATAGCTATAGTCCATGTTAGAACAGCCTCAAGGCTGCTCTAACTTATTTTAGCTAGTAATCAACTCTTAGGGCTGTTATATAGCTGAGGATTGCTGAAGTGCAAATCATTCTATCCCATCACTCCTACCAGCCTTGACACTACTCATATGCAAGACTAACCCCCTATGTCTTGTGATGCTCTAACACATCTGAGGATCAGGACCAGAGTTCCTGGGACCCAGTCTTGCATTCAGATCACTAGCCAGCATCTATATATCTATAGACATACATCTCTTTTTTGTTTTTAAACAGACACAGCAGAAGACCTATTCCCAGGTAGTGGATAAAAGTAATCTGAATGATATCATCAAAGTATGTATTTCACAGCTGTAACACAACATAAGAGGTTTTAGGAACCGGAAAATGAGGTTACTTACGTTTACAGTAACAAATGTTCTTCAAGGTGTGTAATCTGCATATGCAGTCCACAGTTGGTGAGTGCATGTCCAGCGTACACACGTTGGAGAATTTTCTTGTCAGCAGTACCCCTAAGGGTAGTGCATGCGCCATTCCACAAGGGCATTCCGTGGTCTCAGGACTCTGAAGTAGCAGCACAGAGGTAGGTAGTGGAATATGTATACAGACTACACATACTGGGTCAAACCAATGGTCCATCTAGCCCAATATCCTGTCTTCCGACAGTGGCTGGTGCCCAATGCTTGAGAGGAAATGAAAGACCAGGGCAATTTATTGAGTGATCATGTCGTCCAGTCCCAGCTTCTAGGAGACAATCCCCTTGTCATCCAGACCCAGCTACCTGGCTTCTCGAAGAACATCAATTACCATAAAGGTGTGTACTCTCTTTTTCTTCTTAGAGTGCTAGTCTGTATGCATATTTGTGACTCCCAAGCAGTTTCCTGTCACTCGAGTCGTCTAAGAGACATCAGAGTATAGACTGCAACAAAGATCACGTGAATCTTGCATTGTCCCTAGCAGCCTGCACCAACATACAGTGTTTTTTGAACATGTCAGTCCACCTTCATCCTGGGTCTTCTGCACTGAGGCCACTGGGTGGCCCTGGGGATGCAGCAGGGATGGGTCTAGCCTCAGTTGCATGGGTGACAGTCTTAACCTTCAGATTCAGATAATACGACGATCCCCATGGGACCATCTGCTCTACATTCCAAAATTAAAAAACATGGAAACACCCCGGTGCCTAGAACCGGTGATCCTCATACTGCATCATAGCAGTATCAGGCTCTCCCCTTAGTTATGGGTACACACCTTTTGACTCCTTGGGAGAGATCAAGATTGCTGAGTCCTGGGATCAGGCTGGGAACAGCTGTTGGCTGTTTTGAGTCAGAGGACAAAACAGCTGTCCTCTGGAAAAGATTGTGCCCGTCCCCTGAGTGCAGGGGGGACATGACTGGGTGTTGGAAACATTGAGGCCATTGGGTCCAGGAATCTGGAAAGCATCAGGAATAAGTGTGACATATATAAGTGCAGGCCCCAGAGATGAGGCCCTGAGTGGTGGAGCCCCAGCAGGTTGGTGTGGTAGTGACTGCGCAGGTACCTGAAAGCATGCTGAAAGCATCAGGATGGCCAGTACCAAAATCAAACTTTTACCAGGTACTGAGGTAGCCAGTGACCACTCTGACTTCTTGGTACCAAGGCGGCTTATACAGCTGTGGCAACTCGGGGTGGTGGGTGCAAGGTCTGGTGCTCAGGGAACTTTTTCTAAGTTTTGAGGCACCCTTGGTGTCTGAAAGGCTGTTAGTTTTATGTGGCCTTTACTTTGGATCAGGGGAGGGTGATCTCAGACTCTTCTTCCTTGAAGGCTTCCAGTCCAAGTCTGCCCTGTATCTGATCCACCGACCTAGCAGAGTCCTAGATCCTGCGCTCCAGCCCAAGCCCAGACACCTACACAGCAATGAAACAGTCATGGAGTCCATGCCCTGTGAGCCCAAGTCAGCTAGCATGAGCCAGCCACTGGTGTCTAGTTGCTGTGTAGACTTATCCCATATGTCTTCCAGACAAGGCAGCTTCAGACAGTTTTAAAGTCTACGCTGGGGCCGATTTCAACAACCTTTGTTCCCCTGTGGGCCTAGATGCCTGGAATCTGGAGTTGGAGTCCAACCTCACTGCCTCCTCCATGAGAAAAGCCTCAGGCATGAAGCGCTGGGTCCACTTCAAGAAGGACCTGGAGATTTCACAGTACTCCCAGGTATGTCCTTCTTGAGACAAAAACAGATACCTCATGTGTCCGTCATTCAGAAACACAACTGCTTCGCATGATGGGCAGTTCTTAAAGCCTGGGGAATTGCTGTGCTTGAGCATAGTGTCCCACACCACCTACAACCTGGGGGAAGGGCCTCTCCCTGTTGCTTCCATGTGCACCTATCTGACTAAACTCACAACACTAAATAGCCAAAGCGGAGGTAAATTTGAGGAAAGTTGCTCCGACATATACCATGAGCAGTAGAAAAGGAACTGAGGCATGGCAATACATGGAGAGGAAGGTCCTATGTGTCACCCCCCATAGAGAATTGTCTAATGGGCAATATCTAACGCATACACGAGATGTGCGCTCACCAACTATGGAGTATGTATCTGGACTAGCACTCAAAGAAGAAAAAGTTCCTTCAACCCAACAAGTTTACATTTTAAAAACACATCTTAATCCCACTTTTTTGCTACCCCTCCCTTCTTTTTCCATAGAAAAACATACAGGCATTTTTAATTCCTTAATTATGGCAAGAAGGTAGAGATTCCACAGATAAGGATGAATGATGGTTTCTATCCTTAATATTATATATTTCAGTTACTTACCTCTATAACTTATTCCATATATCTATTAATACTTTCATGAAGTAGCTTGGCTCAAGTCCCTGTTAATCTTAAACTAGAAAACTAGGAGTTCTGTACCCCCCCCCTTTTTTTTTTTTTTTTTTTTTTAGAAAATTGGTACCAGTCTAAAAATGTACTGTAAATGACAATTGCAACTCTACCCCGATATAATGCTGTCCTCAGGAACCAAAAAATCTTGCCGTGTTAGAGGTGAAACCGCGTTATATCAAACTTGCTTTGATCCACCGGAGTGCGCACCCCCCTCACTCCCCCGGAGCACTGCTTTACCGCGTTAGAGCCGAATTCGTGTTATATCGGGTCGCATTATATTGGGGTAGAGGTGTATATCAGTTCCTTTCATAATATAGAAATCCTTCATTATGTACCTCAAATATTCTTTGTTTTCAATTAGGAAAAAAATCTCTGATTGAGCTAAAAGAAACTTTAGGAGATTACTATGCTTTCAAATTCTTTTTTTAAATTCACTGTACTGAAAAGCATTAAGAAATGTCATTGTCAATATAGTAGGAAAATTTAGGTGGATTTCAACCTGGAAAATTTAGATTGAATGTTCTACTGTCTACAACTCATCAAACCATGTTCTGAATTTTATAATATAGTTACCTGAAGTTCTCATTTATTCCAAATTTGCGATTGATATAGTGCTTCTGGCTTTTATTAAAAAATGACTGAAAATACCTTCAAATCACTTTGTAAAACTAAAATTATTTTTCATATCAAGAAAAACTTCAGAAAATCTATCACACTGAAGTCACTGGCAAGAATTCTGCTGATTTCAGTGAGTGCAGGATCAAAACCATAAATAGTTTTCCATGCATCTTTTTCCATCTTTCAATTTGAATTTTGCAATGCTCACAATCAGATGAGACTGATACAATACCCTGGATTATGATATGCCAGAGAACTCAAAGAAAGGCAGAGAGAAGAATGTGAGAAGTAGCAGTAAAAGGCCAAAAACCATAGAAAGTGGAGGAATCAGCAGAAAAAAAACTATTTGATGAGCAAATTCCTGGAATAAAACTGATAATTTTCTATACCAATAAAGATATAGATGAAGTATTGGCACTTTCATTATTACAACAGGACAGTAAATTTCAGTAACCTACGTACAGATACCATTTTCATTAAGTACTCGTTTAATTTTTTGTTTGACTTACTGTAAATGGTATGTTAGCTGTTATCAGTTTAGTTCAAATGTTTACATGGTAATCTAATGAATCAAAATCTGATACATGAAGTATAAATATAATTTTAGAGCTGCTTAATCATACTAGGTTTTTAGGCAATATATTCTCTTTAATTCCATATTTTAAAAAATATATGGATTAGAATAGAAAAACAAAAATATACACACTAAAAATTACCTGATTCAAAAGCTGGACTGATGCCACATGTAATAAAAATGCCAATGAGGAATGCTAAAGTTTATTTTTGTCATTAAAAAAATAGATGTAAAAACAAATCTGCTCAATCTAGTGGGTTGATTTTGAGAGACAACCTAAGCCTCCAGTTAAAAAAATCCAGATTTACTATTTAAAATGTTTACAGTTTTAATGGTATTTCAGATAAAATCAAGAAAAAAAATGTAAATATAAGATTCACATGCCAGTTATGTCTGGAAAGTGCAAATGCTCATGACCTCAGTTTGAAATGGATCAGATTAGTCTGTGGTATCTAATGCTGATTGGCGTACTTTAAAGTTAGGTAACAACACTCACAAGTTACCTTCAACACAGATAAATTTTAAGAAAAATGGTGGTAGTGACACAGAATAGAGATTCTGTAATCACATTAAACACCGAATATATTAGGCTCATGCTTTGTAAGTACCAATAGGTATAGAATAAAATTAGAAGTAGGATCTGGGCTTGTAAGTATAAACATATATAGACATATATAAAAGACAACATACATATAGTGTTTACACAAACACACACACACACACACACACACACACACACAGTGTAAGAATGTGAAACTATACTACAATAACTTATATGATTATGTATGACAATGTAGCTACTGTGAACAAATAACATTACTCTCACCAAAGATGTTATCCCAAGCACACCTATGTTACAATAAAAAAAAGCATCTCCCTAGTGACTAAAGGATAAATTACTTACCTATAATTATTGTTCTCCAAAGACAAACATCCTTATAAATCTAATATCTCCAGAAGGCAGATATTGCTAGGGCTTTCCAAGTTTCTGAAATGGCTCCCTCCTCCACCCAAGATGAAGGTAGCAGCTTTGAGTTTCAATCTGAGGAATCTGCAAATTCTTCCTGTTTGCTTGTCAGGATTTGGTCTTTGACTAAGTCAATGTGCATTATCTAGTTACATATCAAGCATCACAGTTTAGCTTCTACACTGGAAGCAAGGAGTTGGGAGGGGGGGAGGAGAGGAGCAATGCTTTAGTGGTACACTTTAGAAAGAAATCTGGATGAACTAGCCACAACTTCTCTTGAAGTTCCTGAGGCATGCACATTGCAGAGCCTGTTCTGCCACCCTCCCATGTGGTACGGTCTGTGCTCCTTCCCAGCACCCTACCAGTTCTGCTATAAGGTATGGAGGAAAGATACGGCTAGGTCACAGCTCTTCTAGACGAACCAGCAGTGGAGCTAGGAGAGAGCAGTGTTTGCATACCCAATATTATTTAGCATTTTACCTGTAAGGGTGCACAAGGCAGGAGGCCTCTTGTGCCCCCATCCTCTTGCCCACCTGTTATACGCTGGGGACAATCCAGCCATAAGAATGTACATGTAGAATCTGAGACCACTGGAAATCTCAATGTCTTTTAACAGTGTATTATGGGGAGGTGTGATAATAGTGCTGAGGCCATCTATACCACCATCCCTAACAGAACAGTATTTGCTAATACCTACTTGTTCTGTTTTAGCCTCCCCTTTCATGACATTTTTCTTTCTCTTAGTAAAACTGCTTTGACCTGAGCAGAATGTAGCAGAATAAAATCTGGAATTCTTGAATGATATTTAGAAGAGGTTTGGGATAATTTATTACCCAGCCTTGTGACTGAACTGTGGCCCTTCCTCAGTTCCTCCTTTCTGAAGCTTTGCAGTCCCAAAAGAGGGCAGGGAGTGCAGTACATCCCACTAGATAGAAGGTAAGAGGGGTGGAAAGAAGTAACTAAGGGTGGGGACATGTGAGATGGGAAGAATATAACAGACAAAGGAAAAGGAAAAGAAAAAAGAAAAAGAGGGGTTGACCTGATGTCCAGGAAACTAGTAGGTACTTAAATCAAAGTACTGAGGTTCAATAGCAAGATACATACCTACATGATTTATTGATCTTGACTTATTCAACCGTGGGTTTACAGTGGCTGATGTACAAGGGGCCTACAACATTAGCTTCCTCAATGTGCCAGAAGTTAGCCAATGCCACCCCAAAGTGAGCAATCTGGCACGGCTTCAGTTTTATTACAAACATTTATGCATGTTTTATAGACGATGTATACTCCTACAGGGACTCAACTGCCTAGGCAAGGTGTTTTGAAATTCCAGGAATTGTAGAGCACATTTTCCTGATGTCTGTCCACATTCATGTGGTGATATCCAAGGAAGAGTTATTTTTAACAATAAGTAAATATATTCACTGACATGAGATCACAAGAAAAAATGAAAGTCCCTAAACTGGACAAAATAGATGGTGATGTCACACACAATCATAATTTATTCTTCTGTGAAGTGGCTACTTTATCCACATAAAGCAAAGCAGGTTCTGCCACACTCAAGTAGAATATTTGTTCGTACAACTGTGCTTAAAAACTGGATCCTTCAGAAAAGCTAACACTGTATTCTCTACATAGTAAATACCTGTGTTTCAAGTATGTATTTTAGATACCCTAGATGGATGAAAATACAAAAAGAGACATGATACACACATACACAGAACTTCTACGGCTATGGAGTTTGTATAACATAATAAGAAAAAATTTCTACTCTAAGTAGTATCTGAACATGTTCTCTTATAAAATATTTAGCTCAAAGCTCCTTCTTACTAGACAACTATAATTTCAGAGCTGATCTTGGGATATACTGAGCACCTACAACCTCCTGCTGAAGTCAATGAGAGATGTAGATTTTCAGCACCTCCCAGGATCAGACCCCCAAGTCTCAACAAAAGCTACTGTAAAGTACTATGAATGAATTCACTAACAACAAGCAATGCTCCAGCGTGTAGTAAAAATTACTTCACCTAGATTTATGTTACTACTCCTCGGATCAAAGACTTTACTTTTTAAAAAGTGGATACCTGCGGTCCATCTCTGGCTTCATAGAAGTCACCCACTCCTATTTTTGCACTGAAGCTGAAATTGTCCCTTGAGATATCCATTATTCCATTTCTGCTGAGATACTGAAAAAATCACATATTTTTCCACTTCAGGTTTTAAATAATTACAACCCAGCTTTGATGTACAGCTAACGTCAGGAGTCAAATGTTTTGTACAAATGGTATGCCTCTATAGGAGGTCAATTTAGAAACAGGTTAAGGTACATTAGCCTCACATCACAAGACATTTTGTATCAAGGAACTTTATTTGAGGAAGAAGTGCACTTTTTTATTGTACACATGCTTAATGGTACCAGAATACATACAAACTGAAAAAAAGTACGTACCTTTACTACTTCAGGATACTGTCTCAGTTTCTTTCCACATGGTGCATAATATGCTACTTCTCCTTGAAGGCGACCACCAAAATTCCTTATTCGTGTTTCTCTTTGCCAGCTGCAGTAATAGTAAATATAGGTGTGTGTTAACACTCATTTCTTGAACTAATTTATAAACATTAACTTATTAATTTTACATTAAAGTCAAGAGACAAATATAGACAAATTCCAAATGCTGTTCAAGTAAATATAAAACATACCCATACTCTAAAGGAATACGCAACTCTCGTTCGTCTGTTACTCTTCGCCTTTTTGAAGTACCTTAAATAGAGTTTAATTGATTAACATTGGAAAGCAATGAGATGACAGAGAATTGGTTTACTGAAAACATGTATTCCATTACTCAGATCCGCAAACCAGAAGAGCAAACACATTTTATCCATCATGTATACGACCACACCAACTGATTTGTACCCACTACTTTTTCCAATAGGCTCTCTCCAGTCAAAGACGTCTGAGATGTGAATACAGTAGAACCTTAGAGATACGAACATCAGAGTTACGAACTGACCAGTCAATTACACACACCTCATTTGGAACGTAAAGTACACAATTGGACAGCAGCAGACACACACACACACACACACACACACAGCAAATATAGTACAGTACTGTGTTAAACATAAACTACTAAAAAAAATAAAGGGAAAGCAGCATTTTGCTTCTGCATGGTAAAGTTTTAAAGCTGTATTAAGTCAATGTTCAGTTGTAAACTTCTGAACAACCACCATAACCTTTTGTTCAGAGTTACAAACATTTCAGTTACAAACAACCTCCACTCCCAAGGTGTTCGAAACTCTGAGGTTCTACTGTACCTCCTTCTCTGCCGTAGGCAATGAAAAGTGGGCATCCTTGCAATGAAGAGATGTCAAATTTATCAGAAATTAAAGTATTTACAGTCTTATTTACATTTATTTCATATGTCCTTTCTCACTGAGTACCAGCTTTGGGCAAAAAAATAAATACATGGACACTGCTTTCTAAGAGTGTGCACTTTTGATGCAAGTAAACTAAAGACAGAGGAGCAGTGGAGACTGGATACAGGAAAGCAAGGCTAAACAAATCTTTTTAGGTGATTGACTAAATGATATGATGGACAAAAAATAACCTTTGATTCCAGATGGTGGATCTGAGTAGGCAGAAAGTGTTATACCATATACTAAAGAAAACATTTAACATAAAACGTACATCAGTGCCATATATAAACAAAATACAGACAAACATGGGCATGCCATTTTTTTGCACGGTGTGTAAACTTATGTTATTAAATAAAACTAGTGCCAGCCAATCAGAATGCTGAAGAGCAATATAAACTTCACAGGATCAGAATTCAGATTATTCATAAGATACAGTAAATCTTTATAAACTGTAAAACCAATAAGCTTGCATCTAACTGAAAGAGCCAGTCTGGATAATAGCAAACAACTTTTCGCTAATGGTTAAGCAAGCAACTCTTATTTCACTGCACTCTAAATATTAGGATAAACTGGTTTCTGATTCAATGTCCCTATTTAAAAAACAAAACAAAAACATTTATTTTCATGAGAAGTAAGTAGCACTTCACTAATTAGCAGCCAAGAGACTCATTTTGATAATTATTGAATATTATGAATTAGCAAGTAAGGGAATGACCATTTACGCAAAAAAAGTTAAAGATAATACATCACCAAGTGTACTTAAAATTTACTTATTTAAAAGTGTGTCATAAATGTATTAATAAATGGTCTATTGTGAATTTTGCAAAAATAATGAAACTTGTAATACAACCACTCACTACAGTCAATACTCTTGTTGTGAAGAGTGGGTGAGATGGGCAGTTTTTGGTGCAGTTTATAGTATGTAGATTGGCAAGGTTCTACTGTAACTGGAATAGAAAAATACTACTGCCTAGGTCTTGTACCATAGATCTCAAAGTACTTTAGAAAGGAGGTCAGTATCATTATTTCCATTCTACAGATGGAGAATGTAAGGCACAGGGAGATGAAGTGATTTGTCTGAAGTCCAGAACAGAACTCAGACATCCTGAGCCCCAGTCTAGTGCTCTATCCACCAGTTGTCACATTGCCTCCCAGAATGCTTACAGAGAGTAATGATCACCCCAGATGATTTGAATATAAATGCCATATAAAGATCATATAAATTGACCTTAGCATTCAGGGCTTGGTCCTGAAAGGTGCTGAGTACCTACAACTCTGTTTGACTTCAGTGGAAGTTGCAGGTGATCAGTACCTCTATGAATCAGGCAAAGGAGAGGAAGGTCAGTATCCAATTGCAACATTGTACATTATGGACACTATTATCTTGATTACACTTTCTGAAATACATTTACGAGACACGTTTCTCAGACACTACACTTTGTTATATAAAAGACAGTAAGATACCACAGTGTGTACTTGGAGTAAGTGTGGAAGAAGGCGTCCCAAGAAAAACTGGTGACTGGGATTCAGGACATAAGGCAGCAGGAGCAGAGCTTGGAGTCTTTACTACTTGGAGATTAAGTGGGGTAGAGTGAGCTGTGAGACTGATGGAAGAGCTTTTCACAGAGGAAGATGTTTTATTCAGTTTCAGTGGCGTTTTCTCTCCCTCAGTATCGGTATCAGATTCATCTTGATCTTTGTCATCCTCATCATCATCTTCAGACCCTTCTGTATCTGACTCTGAATTACTGTCAGACTCTGTGGGAAAACAGTAACAAATACAGGTTACAACTGGACAACCAACAGCACACTGAGAATTGTTCATTGTAGCTTTTTGTCATTCTAACATTCCTCAAGTCTGTGGATACATTTATTAAGAAATGTTTTAAAAGGATGCCTTTTAGTATCATTACAAGATCATCGTGAATTTACCCAGGCTTTGACATGACTGGAACCAATACAGAACAAAGTAACTCAAGGAGTTGTGGGATATGTGTTTCTTCATACAAAATTTAGAATAAAATCTTTAATTTTTTTATGTAGAAAAATCAAATAACCTGATTGACTATCATCAGAATCCTCATCATCTTCATCTTCATCATCGTCTTCATCATCATCGTCATCATCATCCTCTTCATTTGAGTCATCAGAGTCTTTACTACTAGGAATGTCTGAATCTGTTCCTCTAAATTGTTCCACTAAAGATTTTGAAGAATGAAGGCGGTGCTGTGTTTTTACTGCTGTTATTGCATTATTGCTGACGGCTTTTTCCTTTCCCAGACCAGGTAACACAGGAGAGGTAGAGGGCATAACAGGTGTCCGGTTACCAGATGTTTTTTTCCCACATGTACTTACATTTCCTAATGAAGAAAAGGGGGCACTGCTAGAAGTAGCTATGTTTTCATTTATCTTGGGCTGAGATTTAGATTTGGTTGTAAGTGCCAGCGGTGCTTCCTGGATGACACTCTGAATAACTCCATTGGGTTGGTGATTACTTAAAAGTGCATTTGTCAAGAATGGATTAGAATGGTTGTTTTCTTGAGATGTGTGTTTTTGATGAGCCGGTAAACTACAGGTTGGTTTTGGACTTGACAAAGCTGTGATAATCTTCTTCAGGTTCTTAGAGGATTCTTGTTTCTTTAATTGTGCTGGGAATGTCTGTTTATACTGTTCCTGTAGAAACAGAGAGGCAAAAAAATAAAATAAAAAAAGACTGCATCTCACAGGGAAAATTGTATTTGTTTAGTCCTCACAATTTGCATCCACAAAAAGCAGTTTTAGTAGGTGGGAGGGAGGGTAGGTAGCTTGAGAGCTGAGTAGATGACCAGGTATCAAGACATCTAGACTCTCCCTAGATTTTTCATAATAAATCAAATAAAGAAAGATGGCTGACCCAGGGATTCAAGATATTAAGCTGATGGGAACAATGGTGCAAGCTTTTGAAGCTTCTACTTCAGTCTGGAAAGCTATTTTCACTCTTATCACCTGCTACAGTTATAACTGGAAACTGAGAGTTTACCTCTTATGAAAACAAGTCAATAGAAAAAAAATTACATGAAACAGGACATGCCCAGTGTAGCGTTTAGAAGATTTCCATAGCAATTAAAGTAAAAATCCTGGTTTTCTTATTGACACACAGTAAAAGTCATACAAGTGGATGCAAATCAAATTGTTAGGCAATTTATAAATTTAAACAATAAATATAACACAGAATATAATAATGGCTACTAAAAATAACAGGAGATAAAGGGGATGGCTGGAATAGGAAAATTTGACACAGGAATCAATGAGAATATGTTGAACCACTGGGATCATTCCAAAAAGTGTTATGCTAGAACACCAGGTTGTTGTTATAGAGACCAGCAGTGGCTGAAAATGCTCAAAGGCAGCATAATTATCCCTTAATTAGGGAAACAAAGATGCTCTTCAAGTCACTCAACAACCACCCTTTTGGAGTGCATGGAGCGGGACTGACAGGCTCCAAAGGGAATCCCATTCCATCCATTTTAACCAGAATTAAATCCTTATCAGGGTTCCTCAGAGGTTCACTGTAGACTTTATACCGTATTTATTTTCATGGCTCTGTTAAGGGCAATAATACCACTTCACCTTCCCTAGGGGAAAATAATCAATGAACATATATAAGCAATATTCATACACTAATGAGAAGCCATGATTACACACTAGACATGGAAAGTGTTAAAACTACATTAACAATCTGACTGAAATCACGAGAAGCAAAGGAAAAAATCCACAGGCCTGACTGTCCCATAGGAGTACATTTTCAGTGTGGTGCATTGATTTTTAGCCACTCAACTCCTTAATAGGAGCTGCATGACAAAATCCCTTTCTTTCTTTTGTTGCATTACATGCTGACAAAGAATCAGGAAGTTTATAACCTTCATAATCCAGCAAGCTGAAGCCCTTCCAGATGCACTTACACTGTCTTTAGCATCTCCTATTTTTTTTTTTTTTTTAGGATAATAAGATATTATAGTATTTCAGACTCGTCAGAATTCTGATGCCATGACAGAAGATATAAAAAAGATATTCCCTTACTTTTCTTAGGCCTGGTCTACACGACAGACCTATATTGGCATAACTACATTGCTCGGGGGCATAAAAAATCCACACTCCTGAGTAATTTAGTTATACCGACCGAACCCTCTATGTAGATGGTTCTTTGTTGGCGGGAGAGCTTCTCCCGCCAACATAGGTGCTGCCCCTCGGGGAGGTGGATTAACTATGCCGACGGGAGAGCTCTCTCCCTTTGGCATAGAGCATCTTCATTAAAGCACTGCAACTGTGCTAGTACAGCATTTTAAATGTAGACTTGCCCTTAGTGTATGTCAAACCTTAAACATCGCCTTAAAACATGAGTTTCTATTGTTTTATTATTAGTATTACGGTCCTTTTCGCCCCTCCCCCAACCCCCATAGGTCAATGTTTGAAAGCCCTACTGGAGCTTGAAGAATCTCCCAAGTTTTTGCCTTTGCTAATTTATCATGGGTTCTCCAATGCAAAAATCCAACTTAATGATTAAGGACTGGAATCTGCTCCCAAGAGAGCCAAACATTTCATGGGCTGCCTTCAGAAAATATCCATGTCATAGCCCCCATTAGTTTAGGACAATGATTTCAGGTGAGACTCACGCTCCTAATGCTAACACACTACATTATTCTTGTATTGCTGTCTTAGTGCTAGGTTTTGGCTCCCCTATTACACTGGTGAGCATTCACACAAATAGTCTCACTGGAGTCAATGGTTACTTGTGGAACTAGGGGCCAGATTTTTAAAGGTATTCATGACCTAAAAATATAGATAAGTAACTAGTGGGAGTTTTAAAGTGCTGTAGCCACTAACTTCTATTGATATCAATGGGGGATGACATTTGTTAAAGCTATTAGACTTCTAACTCCCACTGATATCAATAGAAGTTAGTGGCCTATATGCTTTAAAAATCCCACTCGGCACGTACCTATATTTCTAGGCACCCGAATATCTTTAAAAACCTGACCCTAAGAGTTTACCAGCATGAGCACTGGTTGCACAATATGGGCCACAGTGACTTACTGTAAACCTTGTGTGGCACTTTCACTGGCATTCTACTGACATTCAATGGACTTGTAAGAGACCAGTATCAGCAGAATATGAGACTAATCAACCTTGAAACCAAGTATGTTCTGAGAAGCAACTACTGTGGATACTTCATGAACACGTTAGGATACGAGTTGATTTTTCCAAGATATTGTTTCAGAATACTAAAAGGCATTGCTAATTTACACTACACATTCAGCAAATAAATACAACCTTTTACCTAAGGCTTAAGATTAGCTGTTCTAAAAGGCAACCAGATAGCTTTAGAAGTGTTATTAGTGCTCAACCACAAACATAACCTTCACTAATTAACATCGTTCAAAAATCCACGTAGATATTTTAAAAATATGCCAAGATTAAGTCCTGTGTAATTTAAAATAACCAATATAATTCTCCCCCAAAATCCGGATTTTATAACAAAGGGCTTGAGAAACATAATGCTATCATTTGTTAAGAAGGACATGCATATGGACACTACAGCTGTAGAACAAAGTCAAGTATTGCTAAGCCAGTAATTTCTACTCACCCGTTTTGATCTTACATCACTGTTTAAAGGGCTAGATTCTTCAGAGGTATTTTTATTCCCTGCTTTCAGTAGATCAGGAGAAGGAACTATAAGTTTTAAATAAGTTTCCTTTTTGGCTTGATTTACCAAAGACAAAGGTTTCACACTGGGCACCAATCCCGTAGACTGTATTACACTTGTGTGTTTGTTCACAGATTCCTCCTTTGCCTGAGAGCTTTGGAAAATAAAGGGAAGCTGCTGTGACAAAACCTGAGGCTGCTTCTGCTGGGATTGGAATGACGAGGGAGTCTGGGAATCAGACACAAGAGGTATCTGCTGGTGTGTTCTCTTTTCCTGGGACTTTTCATGTGTTTTTTGTCCATCTGCTTTCATGTCTGTTACACCACTATGCATTAGCACCTGTAAAATATATTTTACAAAATTATATAGATTACACTAGCCCATTAAATATTTAAGATGACAAATGAAATGTTATATAACATAGGAAGTCACTGTTTAACATAAAAACAAGGCCAAAAAAAATCATTTGTTTTGAAATGTATTCTTGATTATAAACCTAATGGAATGGTAAATTTCTTACCTGTTCATTTCCTTTCTCCTACCAACTTCCCCCACAATTCTGATATGTATGGGCTATTCCCCTTCTGTCTGCAGTTTCCCGAGGCAGTTCAAAACTGTAACAGTCTCTGTGCTAGCCATACCCCCTTCTCCAACCTGCTGCCAGATGATTCACTCCAAAAATGAGTAAAAACTTCACAGAATAAGATTAGTAAGAATAACTTCAAAGCCAACCAATAAACTATGTACAGTAGGCTATGGCCTACAGGCATAACTACCAAAATTAAACATTGTCCCTTGGCTTGGAAGCCAGCCAGGGACGGTAGTACTGTAGCAGAAAGGAAATCATTAAGTAAGATATTTACCATTCCGCAAGCCCAGTGTATCCCACAATTCTGATATAGATATAGATAGGAAATACAGAATGAGATAAGGAAGAGCCCCTGGAATTAACTGGCAATGCTATTACTGAATCCTTGCATGCAGCACCTTACTGCCAAGGGAGGCTTCTGCAGAAGACATGAAGTCCACTTTGTAGTGTCTAATAAAGATGTTAACCGGTGAAGACCACTTTACTGCTCTGCAGATCTCTTGTGGTAGAAGCACAAGCTCTTTCCGCCACAAAGTCACCACAGATCGAGTGTGCCTTCATTAAGTCTGGAACAGGAGCACCTGATGCACTGTATGCCTTTATGATGCATAGCTTGATCCATCTAGCTAGTAATAACTTAGATACGTGAGCCCTTCAGATGAAAAGTGACAAACAAGGAGCCCGATCTTCTTGTCAATTAGGTGCGCTTGATATAGAACTTCAGTGCTCATATAGAAGAGGTAATAGTGGTAGCGCCACAATGGCCAAAGAGACATGGTCTTCTAATCTAATAGTACTGAAATTGGAACCCCCACTTCAGCTACCAGTGAGACCAGGCATCGTTTACCCAGGCCCATTTCTTCATCCAGACCATTTACAACTCACAGCATGGTTATTGAAAGGAAAGCGTTAACTTGCACTGAGGTGATCTTCCAAAGCGATTGGAACTGTACTCTCCTGCAGCTGAGCTTCAACACTAAAGGCCTACTCCTCTGTCTGGACTAGGTTTAGCTCATGGTGTCAAGAATACAAACAACAAAAATCCCAAGGATCCTGGTATCCCAGTTATCCTGGACTTGCTTTATGAAGATGCAGACAAGGGATTTCAGCCCACCACAACAGTGCCAGGTGTCAACATAGTGTCATATTCACAAGATCCTCTGGTTCCCTGAGAGAACCCTCAGGTATCCAGATTTCTCAGAGCAGCCACACTGGCTAAACCGGGGCGAGCAAACTTTTTGGCCTGAGGGCCACATCGGGTTTCCGAAATTGTATGCAGGGTTGGTTAGGGGAGGCTGTGCCTCCCCAAACAGCCAGGCGTGGCCTGGCCCTCACCCCCTATCTGACCACCCCTGCTTCTTGCCCCCTGACGGTCCCCCCCCCGGGACTCCTGCCCCATCCAACCCCCCGCTGTTCCCTGTCCCTTGACACACACACACCCGGGACCCCTGCCCCATCCACCCCTCCCTGTCCCGTGACCGCCCCCAGACCACCTCCGGTGTGGCCCTCAGCCTCACTGCCCTGCCCCATCCATCCCCTCCTCTCATTCCTGACTGCCTCCCTGGGACCCCTGCCCCCATCCAATCACCCCTTCTCCCTGTCCCCTGACTGACCCCGGAATCCCTGCCCCTGACTGCCCCCTGTCGCCCCATCCAACATCCCCCCTCCTTCCTGACTGCCCTCCCGGGACCCCTGCTCAATCCTTGAGGGGGCCACTTAGGGATCTGGAGCAAAAATCAGTACTTGGTCCTGCTAGTGAAGGCAGGGAGCTGGACTCGTTGACCTTTCAAGGTCCCTTCCAGCTCTAGGAGATAGGCTATCTCCACTAATTTTTTTTTTTTAAACTGTATTTGCCTTTAGGATTGCCCTCTAGCACTTGCTCAGGTTGGATCTGGATCGTGCCTGCAACTTTTCTGCACACTGTTTCAAACATTTTATGAGAGGAAAAAAAAAATCTTTCTTGTATCTTTACCATGTCCTGCTCAGAGCCTGAATCTGAGCACTCCCCTTCCTCAGTAGAGATTGAGGCGTCTGAGTCAGAGGACAAATACCTCTTAGTTTTTGGTTTTTTGGTTTTTTAAATCCTTTCTCCTTTCTCTTTTGCTCTTTTTGAAATTTTTATCCTTTTGGCACTCTTTGCAGATCTTGCCATTCAGCTGTGGCTAGGGCTGACCTTTTGTGGCTTGCTTTATGCAGTGCCTTGAGCCCTCCAGATAAATCTTCCTCAATGCCCTCCCCCTCAGGGTCCCATTCTCCCAACCTGGGAAATGGGGTTTCATTGCCAGAGTTCCCTAATTCTAGCTCTGAGTACAAGCACTGCTTCTCTCCCTAGGGAGTTTAGAGGGAGACCTGGAGCCCTTTACAAATTTTTTCTTTCTGGTTCTGTTCTGCTCTGGGACTTCCCCCCTGGACTGGCTACTTGAAGTCCTCCTAGTCATTGGAGTCTCTCCCTGCTCTGCTTTGTGTCTACAGATTGGGCTTTTCTGTGTTGGAGTGGTGCTTTCTTGGAGTATGGGGGGGACCTGAAGTGCCTATCCAACTCACAGCCAATGCACTTGCAGTAGAAGGGCTGGCTGGCTCAGAACTGGCAGGGCACAATTCGCCTTCTGAAGAGCCTGTAAAAGCGGCCTTGCAGCCCACCACTTGGATTTAGCTTGGTGTTAGCATGACAGCTCTGCCATGCCAGGGGCAGAAGAATCCCACTGGGAGACACTGAAGTGCCAGCTCTGGGTGGCTGAGACCATCCCACAGCCCAACGCTTGATCCAGAGGAGGGAAAAGAAAGACAGGCTGCTTACTTTTGCTACTGTCTGGAAAAAAAGAGAGAAAAAAACAACCTGTCAAAGAAAATTTGGGAGCAAAGTGAACCTCCACTTGACTGCTGCCACAGAGGCAGAAGATCAGGCAGTAGGCTAGAGAAGGGGATCTGGCTAACACGAAGCTGTGCTACAGCTTTTAATTGCCTCTGGAAACTACCGACAAGAGAGGAATTGCCCATACGCATCAGAATTGTGGGAACAGAATATTGAGATTCCCATCCTGCTTTACTGGATCTGAGTAGGGTAAAGGCTAAGAAAAGAGCAGCTATGAACAGAATGCAGTATCCATGGTGACATACAGTTCAACTAAACTTTACAGCATAAAGTACTTAATTAGTCTTTACATATATTATATATTTTCCAGTTTATAATAAAAATTACCTCCAGGTCACGCATTTCCTAGAAGTTAACAACCAGCTGAGTTAAGGGTGCATTTTACCCTGAGCAAGCCATTGACTGTCAGAAAATGCCCTTCCCTGCCAGCTATTACTTTTTGAACAATGCCTCAGCTGATACAAATCTGAGTTTAATTTTTCAAGAGTAACTTTCAGTAACAAGATTGCGAGCCGTACAATCATTATACAGCTATCATACCTTGTTCTTGTTTTTATGTTGTGCTTCATTCTCTGAATCAGAATCATCATCTTCACTTTCTTCAATGCTTTGATCTTCCTCCTCCTCCTCCTCCTCCTCATCTTCCTCTAGATCATCTGAGTCACTACTACTAATGCCTTCACTTGAGGTGTCCGAAGAGGAGCCTGAATCACTATCACTATTGCTGGAGCTTTCTATTGCTTTCTTTCTTGGTTTCTAGAGAGAAGATAAAAACTTTATTAATGGCTAATTTTTAATTTGTTACATCATCCATCTCTTCTTGACATGGTCTTGACTAATATTATCAGCAATTCTCTAATGCACCTTATTCTCCTGATGTTCTTCGGACAGAAGAAAGAGGAACTAGAAAATGAATAAATTAACCACATCTGTCAAGGATACATCATTGATATTTTAGAGACCTGTATCCCACTGAATGCGAGAATACATAATGTCATCAATTTTAAGGACGATATGAGAGATTCTTTGTGTAACTGCCAAATTCAGGCCTAGATAATTGGGTGACCACACAGAGAACGTGTGTTCTAACAAGCCTGAAAACAATAAAACCTACAATAAGCTCCATCAAGGTATTTCAATAATCGTGCTATAACAATCTGGTTAATCTGTCTTTGTAAATCATATTAATTTTGTTTGATATTGTAGCCCCTCTATGTTTGTCTGTGTCAGACTGCAAACTCTATTTTGAACGAGGGGCTGGTTGCCTTCTCACTTCCATGTTGGACTTAAATGCCAAAGGGTGCTGAGGGGAGGGGCATGGAATGGAGCCTACAAGTCTCTCTTTGAAAGGGACTGTAGTTAAGAGCCATTAACTAGTTAAGGGCTATTAACTAATATAGTGTTTCTATTGCTTAGTACTATAAAGTTGCATGGCATTTCCAGGAAGGAAGAGATGGCCTCTGCGTCAAAGCGCTTACAATCTGTAATAGGCAAGAACAGGAAACAACAGACAAGAGAAGGTAGCAACAAGGTGACAAAAATACAGGAGATGTGAAATATATATTAAAACTTCAAAGAACAGATTTTCAAATGTGATAGATGAGGCTTTGAAAGCTAGCCAAACAAGTGTATTTGCTTTAAGGAGGGACTCTAAGTATGAGGACCCTTGGAACATTAAGACAGGGATGTCATGTCAGATGTAAGGGGCAATGTGGAAAAAAAAGGCATGGATGCACTTAGGACAAAAGCAAAAAAGCATAAAGGCAAGTATTGGCAGAGTGCAAGATATAAGAGTAGAGGGTAGGGAGAAACAAGGTTTAAGATGTAGGCAGGGACAGAGAAGTTGAACAGCACCTTGAAAGCAAGGATGAGTTGTGTGTAAACTAGATAGATACAGATACATGGAGCACTGAAGAGGTCGTAGGGAGAATGAGATAGTGTCAGACCAGTAGGAAAGGAAAATAATTTACACTGCAATATGCAGACACGTTGAAGAGCAGAGCATCAGGGTGTCTGGACAGAACAAAGTGACAATACTTTTAGGTTATAATAGTAATGGGAATGTCTAAGAAAGCACCTTTAGAAAGAAGTTTTTTTCTTTACTTATTTTTTAAAAGAAATATATCAGAGGTTTGGTATAGTTAAGTAGCTTTTTATCATGACTACTGAACAGTAATCATATTACTGAAAAAATAGGACCCTGAAAAGAATTGAGATTTCTATGCTGAAATCCCAAAATTTGTTGTTTGAAGAGGATTTATTGGAATTAATTGTATGGACTGCTAATCATACTTGTGATACACCTGGGCTGAATTTACACGAGGGTGGAGCTATTTGCCATTTGCGATAGTTATTAAACACAGCATTTAGAACAAATGAAGTTTTAATTATTGGTCAATCATAGTGTTTGCATTTCTATTATGGGCTTGTCAAGACTGGTCTGACTGCTTCAGTAGCTGTAGGGCTTTTGCCACCTCTTTACCCTATATGCAACACTGTGACTCATGATACTTAAAACACTATAAAACAGGTACTTATATCCTGTGCAACTGGTTTCAGTGGAGCTGCTTCTGCTTACTCAAGGTCAGAATCTGGTCCTAGATATTTAGTGATTTAAATATGATATAAATGTCTTTATCTTTCTTTCAAATACTAGGCACAGAAGTAGGATATGTCTTCATGAAGGTTAAGGTCTTAAAATGAAACAGAATACCATGATTTGCAAGCAGTAAAATGAGCAGAACTTCCTGAGATCAGATATATAGGACAGTATTTAAAATCTGTGTTTACCACTCCATGATATTTACCTTTACTGTGATACCGTCTTTACAACACCTCTGTCAGTAGAATAAGAATCACCCAAAACAGTGCAATACATTTAACTATTACAAATAGTAAATGCCCAATTTTTAATGATACCCACTGGATGTATGTTTATAACATCAGCTTCTTGAGCAACCAGAGATCCAGCAGGCTGATGCTGACAATCAACTTGAATGCATATAGCAGTGACACTAAGTTAGTCTCCCAGACCTGAAGAAGAGCTCTGTGTAAGCTCGAAATCTTGTTTCTCTCACCAACAGAAATTGGTCCAATAAAAGATATTACCTCACCCACACTGTCATGCTACAAAACAGTCAGGAGAAAAGAGTTTGTGAGTGGGTCCACCTCAACTTGCTAGGGTTCATCTTCCCCGGTAAACATGTAAAAACTACAACTTGCTCTGTGTGCATCCAAGTTCTAAAACATATTAGCTACCTCATTTTTAAAAGCACACCTTTTCATACTGTAGACAAGGCCATAGGGAAAGTGATCACCCTAAGAAGAGGGGTCTGGCATACTCTTATGGACAATACAACAGCAAGTTCTTGCATACAGATGAGATAAAAGCATGACTGACAAGGGAAGGTAATTAAACATGCTCAGTTCTTCGTTCTGAGGGTTTGAGTGTGATAAGCACAATAGACGAAAGTAAAGGAGGAGCATGGAGTATATTCTATGTACACCTCTACCTGGATATAACGCAACCCAATATAACACGAATTAGAATATAATGCAGTAAAGCAGCACTCCGAGGGGGCAGGGCTGCGCACTCTGGTGGATCAAAGCAAGTTTGATATAACACGGTTTCACCTATAACATGGTAAGATTTTTTGGCTCCCGTGGACAGCATTATATCAGGTACAGGTGTATAAAAAGCAGACTCTCCAGTAAGAAAAGAGGTAGCTGCTTTTGGCATACAACTCAATATTCTGCCACCAAATGTCTAGGGACAAATTGGGAACCTCATTGCATTGTGAATTACTGTTGCAGTCATAAGAGTCTCAGCTTGTAGGCTATTCAGGCCCCTTTTGCAATAGGTAAAAGCCAATAATGGTTGGACTAGTCACATTTCTACACAAGGGACACCAATTTAGTATAAAAAAAGGAGAAACAGCATTGTGTGTTTATGGGGTGTGGGGGATGGCATAACTGCATTTAGAGGGTCAGAAAAGGGTAGGCTTCACCAAGGAGTTTCTGCAGAAGACAGCATAAAAGATAAAACAGCTAAAATATGCAGACAAGTGGACAGCTAAGAAATAAAGAAATAAACAGCAAGAGAGAGGAAATTGTAGGAGAAAAATAATCTGTAAAAGGGAAATTTAAAACAAAAAACAAACACTCATGGGGATGTCTCTAAAATATTTCCTGACAAGAAAATAAAAGCAAGACAATATAGAAGAAAGAAGTACATCCATACAATACTGATTTTTGCACCACTGTCTTATCTGAAATATACTAGAGAAGACTATAGAGAGATTTAAATTTGCCAAGATATTGGTCAGAACATCTACATTCTTAAGGAATGCATAAGGAATATGCAGAAGAAGATTTAGAAGTAGGTAATATAAAAGTTCTTTCAGGGAATTCAGAAGATATAAAATAATAAGCATATGAAATTAAAGAGCCAAATTCTACTCTGACTAGCAATCCCATTGAGTTCAATAAGGTTCTAAAGGGGAACCTTGGGCAGAATCTGGACCCAAGTAAACAAGCTATGTTATCTGAATTAGCCTAGATTGGCTATGTTAACAGAACATTTCAGTTGCTCAGCAAAATACCATCTAGACTGAAAGGAATGAATAAATCCAACAAGCAGTTTTTCACCCCGCAAGGTAATGCTTGGTGAGGTGATGCCAGAAATTGACATTAAGTGGTATTGAAATTTATGAATCAAATACAGCTGAAAAGCCCAAAAGTTAACATTACAGCTCTAGAGAGTGAGGCATGTAGCGGAAGTGTATTAAGCCACCTTTGCAAATCCTGAATCCTTTGACCAGCAAGCCACAACCTGACCTGGCACAAGGCCATAGAGTTGTTCTTTCTCACACCAGCTGCCATTGGACCCAAGGGACTTCACATAAACTGAAGATGAAGTAGCAACTCCCTGATTCTGCCTTCTTTTCCTCATCCACCCTTCCTATACCAGGTTGGGAGAACTGGGGTGCATGCCAGCCCTGCCCTGCCCTGCCCAACCCAACCAAAAAATTCCTGTATGCCCTGGGAACCCTGAAATAGATTGTTCACCAGTTTTAAATGTTTTGTGTTGCTGGAGCAGCACAGCAGGCTGATGAATCTGGCCCTGAATTTATACTATGTAGGCTACTTCTTACACTCAGTTAAAGGTGGAAGAAGTCTTAAGGGAAGAGAGAGATCACTTGATCATTGCCTGTCGGTCCACTCCCTCTGAGGCACCTGGCATTTACTGTTTACTTACACTGTGGGAAAACTAGAAAAGGAGCAATTTTAGCCTTAGTGATGAGTAATTCTGAGATCATCTGAGATAAAGATGTGGGAGGGGAGTTAGCTCGCCATCACCATTATATTATGTTTATATTTAAGAGCCTAACAAGACCAAAACAAGAGAACAAAAAGATATACATTTTCAGTAGAGGAAATTCTATAAGAATGCACGTAGGACTGTAAGAAACAAAGGGTATGTTTACAATGCAAAACAAAAAACCCTGCAGAGGCAAGTTCCAGAGCCCAGGTCCACTGATTTGGACTCGCCCTATGGGACTAAAACTAGCAACGTAGATGTTCCTGCTCAGACTAGAGTTCAGGTTCTGAGACCCTTTCCCCCCCCCCCCCCCCCACCAAATTTCAGAGCCAAGTCTCCAGCCCAACTGAAAACATTTACAGTGCTGTTCTTAGTCCAGTAGCATGAGCCTCACGAGCCTGAGTCAGTTGACCCAGTCTCTGAGACTTGCTGCTGCAGGGTTTTTTTGCAGTGTAGCTATACCCAAAGGCATAGAGCCAACAAAACAGGGAACTGAAAACTGCTCAGAATAATGAAAATATAATGACTTAGGGTTATCCTTGTTACCTATCAATAGGGTGACCAGATGTCCTGATTTTATAGGAACAGTCCCAATTTTGGGGTCTTTTTTTTTTTATATAGGCTCCTATTACTCCCTGTCCTGATTTTTCACATTTGCTGTTTGGTCACCCTATCTATCGATAACACATTAGGAGACAAAAAACCTAGTGTAGATGAACAAGAAAGTGCGAATACATTATTTAAGGACATACGCTTAAATTAAAATGTCAGTTACAGAAGAGGACTATAACCAAAGAATGAAGTTAAAGAAACGGAAAAACAATATAAAAATTAAAAACAAAAATTTTTTGAAAGACAATAACAGAGATGTAGGTAAATAAGTTGTTTTAAAATAGATGAATAGGGAGTATAGTCTCTTATAGACAGGAAGAAAAATTAGAAAGCAAGGTAACCAATGTTCTAAATTAAATTGCACCTTAGGTTTCAAAGCACTGAAATAAGAAACAGCATTTCCAAGAGGAGCAACAAAATACTGAAGTTGACTAAATTTGTGTCTGAAAAATTCATACCCTTATTATTTACCTCAACTCTTGTCCTGATCTGACCTTACTAGAAGTGTAAGCTCTTCACAGCACAGAGCTTTAACAGGGCTATATAGAGAATTGTCACCCTTAAATCCTGACATGTTTTCATCAACTTAATAGATATGTTTACCTCAGTATCTGAAGTATTATCTGAACTTCCTTACTATAGGGAATACTACATTTACAGATACACAGTTACTACAAATATAGAGGCAAAGTTATTTAGTTATCTAAGGCAACTGGCAAGTAATTAAGTGACCAAATTCCGTGGACATCTTTGAAAATATCAGCCTATGTCTCTCAAAATATCTCAGCACTTCTTCTTGATTCCACTTTGCTACTGAACTAGAAAAAATGACCATCTTCACACTTAATCCTTTTATCTTCAGACAAGGCACCAACACTAAAAGTAGTGAAGTACTCCTTTGCACTGAAGGTATGATGCGATCTTCACTTCTGCCCATTTATTTTCCTCCAACGATCTTCCATGCGCCCAACAGATCACTCAAAATCCCACCCTAATCCCTTCCCCCATTTTTAACTTCAGTTCAACTCCTCAACCTTTGAGTTTCTATTTAAAATGCCAAACACAAAAGTTAGTAAGTGACACAAATGTAACAATGGCTCCAGGTAACAGGTGAGGAAAAAAATGTAACAGAAGAGGAGATTTCTGAGTTCTTGCTTATAGCTTTCTGTATGTCTTTGACACCAGTGGCTTGAAACCCAATTGAAATCTTCTATTGATAAAGGACTATCAGGTCCATGGTACTGACCCAAGCATGGATCTGTGAAGAAGAGCTAAGGATGGAGAACACTAACTGGGACAGAATTAGAAAATTCTGATTTAAACAAAGTCAATATAATTTAAAAAAAGAAATGAGAACCAACAAATATCGGGTTACATTCTGAGGGAAATGACAACAAAAAAATTTTGACAGACAAAAGCTCTGGACATTCTGTAATGTACCCAGCTTTGGATGCAATAGTGAAAACAGTCAATTTTTGTAAGCAGTATACATGGTAAACTGTCTGAATAGATAAAGAACTGTCTTGGTTTTAAAGCCAAGTGATACTTGGTGAACTGAAACAATAGAGGTGGAAGAGTAGTAACAGAACAAAATCTACCGATGATTCAGAACCAATAGTTAAAGGAAACAGACAATATAAAGAAGAGGGGAGGAGGGACAGTGAAAATCAGAATGATTTCTTCAGATTAAAATCAAAGACTGATAATTGGCTTATCCAGCACAGTTTGGAGACTGAGGCTTAGGTCCAAAAAATGAAATTTGAATGATTTCTACTGTTTCATGGTTATGCCACAAACTACTTTGCAGGAAGAGAAATCTGGAGGTTGAGACAGATAAAATTCTAATACCTTTAGCACTGTACTTAATGGCAGTAAAAAGCAAGCAAACACCTGGGATACATAAAGAGAGGTATTATTAAAGATACTGTGTCCTGGGAAATTCCCTACTTGTGTATGAGGCAGAAATTTGAACACATTTGCATGCAAATCTTATGAACTGATACAAAATTATTCTTCAACTGCTCCATTTCTAAATTTAATAAACAAATCTGGAGTATCTAAAAAGCATAATAAGATTCCAGCATGTATAGCAGAACATTCTAATGCATTTGAAGGTTGTTAGAGGGTGCATGTTTAAACAGTATTCTGAGGTAAAATGTATTTTATACTTTTGGTGGGACAGATTTTGTAAAAATATCCCTAGATAAGCTTGTCATCAAGGGTAAATAGAGTGAGTAAGTAAGTAAGAGAGAGTAAGTAAGTTATCCAAGCCTGCATCTAAAAAATCTTAGATCTTTAGATGTTTTGCATGTCCCAAGTCACACAAAAAATAAAATTAAAATCATATAGTGATTGAGAATGTAGTGTGGAACAGCAACGATCTAATAAAAACCTATATCTAGAAAATGAACATTTTCAGGACTAACTGAATCTTAGGTAGATTGCTGGATATAAACATCAAATCTACTTCAAAAATTCTGACTAAAGTTCACATTTAATTAATTTCACTGAGAGCATTTGGAAACAAAGACCTATAGACCATTGCAATGGGAAGAGGCAAGAAGGTTATGGTATCAAGTGACTCTCACAAAAAGTATCAGAATTAATGCACTTCTATCCTTTGACATTTAATCTAGTTATTGGCAGCTGGTACTGTCCAAGTGCCTTCCTTTCTAACCACAAGGAGACTGAATTCTAGCCTCCAGTTTCTATTGCTTGGACATAAGTAACTTGGGACTCAGTGAAGCAAAGTACTTAAACAGGTGCCTAACTAAACATGTGAGTAATCCTACTTCAATGAAAATACTTGTGCTTAAAGTTAGGCATATGCTTAAGTACTTTGCTGAATTGAGGCCACTAATAGTACTTCCATTACCTCATAGATGGGAAATCCCACATAGGAAGATACATGAATCTTTTCTCAAAGTGCCAGAATGTTCTTTTTACTATGAAATTCAATGTTATCTTCCCATGCATGACCAAGTATGACTAATCTATTCAGGTTAGTGGAACCTACACATAAAGCTCTAATGCTGGCTTTTAGTTAATAAGCATAATCAACTGGTGCAAGGTGAGAAATCCTGCATTAGAGAAAAAAAATCCCAAAACATTGGAAAAGGGGACAAAACACTTTATAATATAATCTTCATTGCAGACAATGGAGTTTTAAAGGCCAATACTATAATCTTACACCTTTAGCCATGAATCAGCAGCTTTTTTAGGTTATTTACCTTATCTTTGATTTTGTCAGCTCTGGTATCCAATAGCTGTTTTTTGTTTTGTTCCTGGTTACATTTGCGACCTCCCGCTCCTGAGGTTATAGCCTTTGCTTGTCCTGCAGAGCTTGCAGTGGTAGTGAGCAATACGGATGTGTTGACCGCAGATACTGATGTTGTACTGTTCCCATTTACTGATCCATTCACACCTTAAAAAAAAAATTAAAAACTGTGGTTTACAGAATTGCAGACATTAAGCAGTCACTTCTGTCATGAGTTATGGTCATATTAGCCTATATTAAGGGTAACTGTAGCAAGAGATCAGAACCTTCAGATAAAGACATATTTAAATCCTACAATATACTGGACCTATAAAACACTGCTACCCCAAGAAAAGGAGTAATTTGGAAGGGGGGGGAAGGGTTGTTTGTTGTTGTTTTTAAGGAAAACATGACAATACCAATAAGGAGACATAAAAGACTGGATTGAATAATTTGTAGTTTACTGTCAGAAATCAAGAATTGTCTATTTTCAACAATACACTCAAAGTTTAATCAGTAAAGGTATAATTTACTCTGTTGCAAAATAAAGAGCTTAAAAACATACACTGTGCTAAGCCTCTGCTAGGAGAAATCCCTTCATATCTTAAAGGCAAAGAGAGAAGTGTGTGTAGGAAGCTGCATCTGCAGCTTGTTATTGTACAAGGCCTGTTGGGGAGTGGAGAGATATCAATGAAGAAAAAGTGAGAAAGTTGAAAGAATTTCATTTGAAATCAGACAAGTTTTAGTTTTACAAATTAGGTTTCAAAAACTAAGTTTTTCAAGAGGTAATCCTTGAGACACACATAATTTCCCATTCTGGGGTTCTGGAATCTTGAGCACGTGGACTTGGGAGCATGGAAGAGGATGCCAAAAATTTCCTGACTACTGCCCATCCATCTAGATCTCAGTTAAATTATATAAATTATAATTTATACTACATAGATGGCACTGGACAAAGGTTTTATTGGTGTGAATTTGGAATGATTGCAATAAGAAATGTGAAGGCCATGTCCAATTGCTGCACCGTCATCTGTTTTAAAGAGCCGGCACTTAGAGGCTTGCATGGCTAAGACACAAGTCCTGAACTCAGCACCTGGCCCAAACACCTGAGCTTAATGACACACAGGATGTGGGTGTGTGCAAGGGGAGGGGCCCTCTCTAACTACCACCCCCCAAAATCTCCTGGGGAAGCGAGGTGAAAAACAGGAACAGCTGTAAAATTATGATATCCCATGGCTCTTCCCCACCTTTCCCTACATGCTGCTGCCCTGGAGGTGGGTACAGTCTCCCAGAGCCAGCCCCCAACTCTGATGACATAGTGGAACTATATTCGCTACAGGTGACTGAATATGGACTTATACATCAACCTACTCCTTTAAAAACAAACCTGCTGTGTATACTCAGTATGCAATGGCCTAGATATATAATCATAGAAAAACAAGAAATCAAAAATATATGTCCTAGAAGTGGTATTGAGTGATTGAAAGCCCACACTTATATGCCTGATGCCCCACTGCCAAAATAAACTCATACTAAATTGTTTAGATATGGCAAGGATGATGATGATGATGAATTCAAAGTAAAACTCATGCACACTACCAGAAACAGATGATATAGGCTCAGGCTTGTTTTATTCATGTTACAACTTCAGCTGTTACCTTTTTCTAAACCACCTCGACTATTTTTTCCTGTAGTTCTTGAATGGAATGAACTGGAATCATGATTCTGGGCAGGAGGAGCAAATAGTGGTGGAATTCCCAGAAGAGGTGGGAAAAAAGCAGCCCCTGTACGAGTGTGCACATCTGTTCGCCACCATTCTGTACCTCAAAGAAGAAGAAAAAGGAAAAAACCCAAACATTAGTTATCCCACTCAATTTATTTTTTCAATCTTCATCTAATGAAGCTTCTGTGTGCAATTTACAGCAGATCCACACAATAAATTCTGTCTATTTTAAAGTGCCTATGTGACTTAGAAGTACAAGTGTCACTGACTTTCTCTGGGACTTACACTCTGAAGTCATTTAAGAGCTTTTGAAAATTACACCCTAAATTTTTATTTATTCCCATTTTGAAAACAAGCACATAAAAAAACACACACACATAATTTGCAATACTGAGGCGACCACACCAAAATTACATTGGTGTTCGAGAACACCATCAGGAAACACAGGTCACTTTTGCATGCTTATCATCCGCCATGTGAAGAGTGAGAGTGAGTCCATGCTGAGCCTCTTAAGAGGTGCACCCGAGAACTCCCAGGCCAGGGAGACAAGGTGCTAAGGTACCTTTATGTCAGGTGTGAACCCTCCCAATTCTGATCTACTCTGGGTTCTCTATCGTAACTTGAACATCCCTGGGGACCTCTCCAAACTGAGATAGACTGGGTCTGTCCTGTGGTACACAGTGATGCCAGGAACCTGTACAGCTCTGCCCCAGACATGACCATTGTGCCCCCAGCCCTGCCTCAGCTTTCCCCCTACAACAACACTTGAAAAAAAGGGTCCTTAAAAGGCAATCTTTTAATTGTCTTTGTTTTTATAGAGTATGCACAAGGGGAAGGGGGGTATCCTCCCATAGCCAGAAAGTGCTGTCAGGGCTCATTTATGCCACTCCTGCACTTCTACACAACATAAAGAGGCCTGAGTAGGGGAGGAGAATCTCACTTTGAAAACGTTGAAATAAACTGATAATGTAACACGGTTTGTTGTTTTACTAACAAAACAGGAAACCAATTTTAGTCTTGAATAATTCATGAAATCTCTTTTTAGGCAGATCAAATATACAACCATTTGACACGGTCCCTTAGTAATCAAACTAATTGAATTTTAAACAGAACAGCATCTTAGAATTTTTGTGGCATCTTTCACCTGGAAAGCCCCCAAAATACTATATATTAAATATTGTACATAAAACAGAGACAAGGTGGGTGAGGTAATATCTTTTATTGGACCAACTTCTGTTGGTGAAAGAGAGAAGCATTTGAGCTTATAGAGCACTCAAACTAGACCAATAAGAGACATTACCCCCTCTCTAATATCCTGGGACCAACTTGGCTACAACAACAGTGCAATTATACTGTACATACAGCACCTCTAGGGTGACCAGATGTCCTGATTTTATAGGGACAGTCCCGATTTTGGGGTCTTTTTCTTATATGGGCTCCTATTACCCCCCACCACCTGTCCCGATTTTTCACATTTGCTGTCTGGTCACCCTAAGCACCTCAGATACACAGACATCTCTGATGCAGAGATTATTAGCGAGGTAGACAACTTGTGCACCGTTCACTGCCCAACAATGTTGATGCCTGAGCTTGTACGGGGATCCATGATGGCATACGGATCTGCCCAAGACAACTGTTTTGCAGTATCAGGGCCATAGTTTGTAATAGCTGCTGGTGTTACTGCAGTGGAGCCAATTTAAGAACATTTGTTAGAGTGAACACATTTATTCAGCAACAAACCAAAACACACAGCATAATCCAGAAAAGAACTTTTACATCACTTCTAAAGGAATAAAAAAACTGTTAAAAGAACAAGCTCCTTTCCTAAAAAAAAAAAAAAAAAAAAAAAAAAAAAAAAGACATCCTTCCTCCCCACCTCCCCCACTCACCCCCAAAACTGGTAAAACAACTGGTTCATGTTTTGGCAAGGGGAAGACCTTTTTGAATCCTCTTTTAAATAAAAGGGGGGAGGGGTCATGATCTTATACTACCTGTAACAAAAGAGTGACAGAAATAAGATCTGTAAATGCAAATATGACATAAGAACAAAAAAAGTCTGGACTTAATAAAACAAAGCAGTTAAGCAAGTGTGTACTGCTACATAAAATACTGTAACTTCTGAAAGAGACAGGGAACTTACAGTTCCCTTCATGGCTTGCCACACTGTTTTTTGTTTTGTTTTGTTGTTTTAAGTGGTGGTAGCAGCTCTTTTGATTGGGTTGTTCAACAGTAAGGAAAGACATAATTATGCTATTTTACTCAACAACAAAAAACCCAAATAACCTCTCTCAGTGTTGCTGATCAGGCCAATGGAGCATAAGATTATAGAGTAAGCTTCCAAGGGAAATACTGGAATTCCTATTACCAATATAAATTAAAAGTATAGACTGACAGAGCACTAGAAAATACACAGTAGGGAACAATCTGCACAAGTAACATGATAGACTAGATGACAAATAGTCCTTTTATATCTAACTCATGTCATTTTTTGAATTAATGTCCTCCTCTTGGAAATTTCTCCTTTAAGGGTTCCTCTGTGCAATTACGCTTTTAAAAAAAACAAAATCAAATATACTTTAAAAAAGCAGCAAGCATATGCTTCAGCTTTGAATAAGTTCCGTGAGATCAAGTTGAGAACCTGAAGAATCCATTGCTCCATCCACAGGAATGCTTCATTTTTAAAGAGATGGCACCAACTTCAATACACTATGAAGATAGAAATTGTACCAACAGGTGGCAAATTCTGCTGTTATTTACACTGATGTCAATTTCCCTAGTGAAATTAATAAAGTTACACCTGATTTACACCAGTGTAGTTGAGAGCAGAATTTAGCCTTTTATTTTAAACAGTCATTTAGAATTACTATTCAAGAAGAGCATTTGGAACGGAAGGTTAGATTACATGTCACGTTTTACATTCATTGGCTGACACTATTAATGGTTATGAAAACTGGATTGTGATCAATGCTGGTGACAAATACACTGAGCTTATAACCTGCCATAGGGTCACTCAATATGGAGTATTTAAACAAAACAAAGAGCAATGAATTCACAGTAAAATGTGGTGGAAGAAGGTGATTACTGCTCAGGAAAAGGTAAGAATATTTGAGATGTATCAAGATGTGGAGACTACCTGAGAAAGAGAATGCACTACCGTGTGCTAAGAAGGGAACACAAAGAGAATGGTGACAGGGCAACACAAAGGATGGAATAACACAAATACCAAGCAATAAAATTGCTTGTCCCTGGTGTGAAGTGCCACCTTCAAAGATTCAAATGACAAAGAATGGCTATGTACAGTTATATAGCTATGTATAGTTATGTAAACTTTCTATATTGTCTGATATTATACCAAATGGGATGTATGAACTCAAGACAGTCTTTTAGCAGGACAGCAAAGCAAAATTCTCTGAGAAAACGTAAAACTAAAACTCTCTCTATGTACAATCTTAGTCATAAAAAAACTGTACCTTTATAGATAAGATGCTTCCGGGTTAACTGAAGCACCCAAGAGGTCTCTTTTCCAAGACCATCACTGAAAAGCAGATAAGTAATGATTTAGGGCCTGATCCTAAGTGATGCTGAGGAAATGCAACTCTCATTGAAGTAAAATAAACAATTTTCTTAAACACAAAGGATTGACATCTATGGTAAATGTGGATGTTCAACATCTCTCAGAATAAGGCTTAGAGTAAGTAACTGTCATTCTATTGCACCAACATCCAGTAGATAAAATGGTTACTGCTGCATGAATCATTCAGCATAACAGAGACAAATCACTGAACTACAATATTGTCCCAGGATCAAGGTCTCCTGCTCTGAATATAATTTTAACCTTCTAGACTACACCTCAACATGCATTTCCTCTAAATGCCTTGCCTCTGTCTAGTTGTGAACCTTTATCTAGTGACAACATTCTACTTCTGTTCTATTGATATGATCTCTAAAATATAACTAGGTCATTTTGGCAAACAATGTAAAAGATGACAAGAGAACTAGCTATAAGGCTTGCTCAGGGTTTTTATCAAGAGAGGATGAGTAAGCCAAGTGGAATTTTGGAGGTAGAATTCTATTCTTACAAATTCTATTTTTTTTTTAAACAGTCTTTACACAAAGTTCAGTCCCTAGAAAAGAAAATCCCTTTCTCGTGAGAAAATATTCTGTTGCAATCTTCAGTAAACAAATATTGACACCCACACTTCTCTAGGATGCTCAATGTGTATTAAGATATGAGGTTTTGTTTCCTCAGAGAGGGGATTTAAAGAGTTCTAAATACTAGCAGAATATCTGACACCTTAAGCTGGAAGTCAGATGCCTCTGGAGCACATAATTTTGTGCATTCAAAAAAACGATCTCCCACAGAATTCTGCAATTTCGTTTAGGATAGGGCTTATTAGAGCTTATTGTACAGATTTTACAAGACGACACCATGAATAAAAATGTATTACCAGTAACAACAGTTATCTAAGGGAGAGCAGCAATAATCATTACCCTAAAGCAGTGTCTGTAGTAGTTTCATACTTTGGGACCCTACTGAGCTGCTACAACTTGACAATTTGTAGGTACCTATTCACCTGGGGTAAAATTTTCAAAACTAGCTACAGGATCCAGGACCCAAGTCCCATTTATAAAAGTGACAGGCACTTAGGATCCTAAGTCCCATTGACTTTCAATGAGACATGGGCACCCTAGTCATTAAAGTGCTTTTGAAAATTTTACCCATTGTCCTTGACCCCCGAAGCGAAGAAAAAATTCATGGTTCTTATCAAACAATCACAGCTTGAGCTGACAAAGGACAACTAAAATCAACCATTATCTCTTGAGCTTGGTTAGAACTTTCACTATTACAGGTGTCGGACAGAAAACACAATTGAAAAAGTTACCCCAAAAAAGGGAGAATAGCTCCATTACCCTTGCATCTTTTCTCAATATTAAATAAATACCGTCCAATGTTATTGTTTGTGATGAACATATACACCTAATAGAAACAAAGGCATGTTAAGATGGAAAAAAAAACCAAGTGTCTGTCTGGTTAAACCTCACTATTGGCAAGAACACCTATTACTTCTGTTACACACTACAGTGGTTCTTAGAGGACCACTCTTGAGAGGCTATTAGTGATAATCTCAGCCAATCTGCAATGTTTTCCTTTCCTCACATTGTAAATTACACTCCGGAATCTCCTGGACCTTGCCCAGCCCCAAATCTTGAGGTCTTTGACACAGGAAAGTTGAACCTCTTCTACCTTGCTTGTTGATGTAAAATAAATCACGGTCTATTTGAATTAGGTCAGTTCATTGTTTCTTCTTCATAAGGTTGAATATTCTTTGTAACAGATGTTTACCTGGAAAAGGTGCTAGTTGGGGATGTGCTGCTAAGGCTGTGGGAGTACCAAGTGTTCCCAAGCCACCAAACTCTGAATGCCCTGAGCTGGCTGTATGTAGACCAAAGACTGGGTGGCTGACCATTGGGAAGGCACTCGACACTGTGGACAGGTTACACGGTTGATCCCCAGCTGTTCTGAATAAATGTCCTGAGGGGAAAAAACAACACTTGAAATAGTACTATCAAAAACAGATGCTAATCATGTGAAGCCCAACCCCCATGCTTATAGAAAGTTTATACACATCTTTTCACATTTTTTAAACAACTGTTGTGTAGTTTTACATGTAGTATCCTCTGTTATTGCCATTCACTTCCTATAAAATACAGATATTATCTGGAAATATTAACAATCCTAATAAAAAATTTGAAATATAAAAGATGGTAAAAAGATGTAGCATTTATCTCTGTAATTATTTTAGTAGTCGAACGTTTTTCTATTCCCTTTAGATAATGGTGCAGGATCAGAGATAACCCATGGGCCCTGCATGACCAAAACTGACAACAATACTGCCATGTCTATCCTTTATATATGGCTGTATTCTGCAGTCTTGACTTAAGCAAACTCCCATTTTACTTCAATAGGAGGACATGCAAATCAGGCCTTGTACAAACAAACAAACAAACAAAAAATCTAAATCAGGTTTTGAGTATTTAAAGTTTGGTATTTGGTACTACAGTCCAAAACTTCCAAAAGATTCTATAAATCTTTCTGGAGCCATAAAACAAGCTGTATGAAAATTAGCTTCAGAAATCTTTTACTTAGAGTAATCTGCACTTCAATCAATGGGTATCAACTAGTGATTATCCTGCTAAAAAAAAAATCACAGTCCAATTACATGTACACCAGTTGGTATTTCTGTATCCAATATTCTGCTGGAACACACACAAAAATTCTAGTAGATTGGAAAGGAAAATTATATTTTTCCTTTTCAGAAGGTATGTTGGTATGTCTCTAACATATCATGTTCAACTAGGTGTTTTATAACTCTCTATTTAGCTATTGGTTCAGACAATTTATTGAGTAGTAACACAAGGCACACTGGTCTGTAATTCCCAGAAATCACCCCTAATACCTTTTATAAATATATAAAAGACAGGTACAATTGTTACCCACAAGTCATCTGTTACAACAGTCTATTTTAATGAGAGAATGTATATTTTTATTAGCAGCTCAGCCACTTCATTCCTAAGTTCCTTCAGAACTCTTATAGAATATCATCATGCAGTCCTGGTGCCTGGCTGCTGTTTGGCACTTCCTCATCTGACAGACACCTCAACGTCATGCTTGAAAGGACTAGCTCTGAGGCAGGCACTGCTTAAAGGCACACTTTTGTGACAGTGATATAGTTTCTTAGATAGCCTCCACGCTGAGTAAAGATTTTAATTTTTTCATTTTTTTATTGGCTTAATTTTAAAAACAAAATACCCCTTTCTAAAATGCAAGCACTAATTTTTGGTATGACCCTTCCCATGTTGTGGTTGAACTTCATTATACGGTGGTCTCACTTAGTGATTCAACTGCAGTTACCTTTTGAAACAAATCATGTCCACCTCTTCTGTTGTGGACTCCAGAACTACCTGGTCCAAGAAGGTCAGATAAACGTATTGATGAATTGCTTTTCTAAATACTATTCTGTTTTGAGACACGAGCAGTTTATATGGAGGTAGGTCACCCATTATTAGCGCTTTATTAGATTTAATTGCGTCCCACCTCCCTCACATTAAATACTCAATACCACTAGTCTCCACATTAAGTACTCAATATCATTTGCCCTAATCTGGAGACTGGTAATAAACCTACTAGCATAGTTTTATTCTTATGATTTGGGTTCTTTATCTATACAGATTATACTATGTTTTCTTCCACTAAAACTCTCAGATTCTATTGACTCTTCTAATGACACTGCTGCCCTGCCACTTCTACAATCTAATCTATAATTTTTGCATAGGTTAGAGCTGGCAATTATAGTATTTCAATTTTTTTTCATAATTCTGCCATATTTCAGAAATGTGTCGTAGTCTATAACCAATATTATCTCATTGTTTCCTTACACTCCCCCGATTGTCTGCATCCATCTCTTGTCATTTTTCACTTAGGCTAGGTCTATACTACCCGCCTGAATCGGCGGGTAGAAATCGACCTCTCGGGGATTGATTTATCGCGTCCCATCGGGACGCGACAATCGATCCCCGAATCGGCGCTCTTACTCCACCAGCGGAGGTGGTAGTAAGCGCCGCCGACAGAAAGCCGCAGAAGTCGATTTTGCCGCCGTCCTCACAACGGGGTAAGTCGGCTGCGATACGTCGAATTCAGCTACGCTATTCACGTAGCTGAATTTGCGTATCTTACATCGACTCCCCCCTGTAGTGTAGATGTACCCATAGATTATGAACTCTTTGGTGCAGGGACCTTCTCTGTTTGTACTGCACCTAGCACAATGGTCCAGGTCCTTGACTAGGGCTCATAGGCATTATGGTAATACAAATAATAATCACTATCACCACAGTCCTATTCCACTACTAGGTCTTCTAGTTTACCAACTTCAAAATTTTTGCTATTAAAGCTCTCATCCTTGCACCATTTCATCTCTTTCTTCTATTAGTTGTATCTTGTCATAATTCTAGTTTATGAGCTCTCTGGAGCAGGGACCGTCTTTTTTTAATTGTTTATATAGCATCTAGCACAATGTGTCCCTGATTGGGTAATGTAGGTACCACTGCAATGCAAATAATATACATCCCCTCTTCCTTATTCACCTCCACATGGGTATATAGTTTTTCATTTTTGACCTTTGCCTATATTTATCTCCTTTATTTGACACCTTGTTATTTTTCAGGCATTTATGTCAGCCATACAGAGATACATTTGTTTTAATGAAATACCCAGCAGATATTGTTGTCTGACTTGAGTTTTTCCTTAGTGCCTGTCGATTTCCCTCTAGTGCCTAGTTTAAATAATTCTCACAAACCTTGTCACAGCTTTCTATGACAGACGTCTGATTCCACTGCAATTAACATGGAGCCCACCCCTTCTGCCTAGGCTCTCCTTTCACCCACAGTGCTTAACAAATGTAATGAAATGTTGCTTCTTCACATGATGTTCTCATTCACACCTTGAGACCCTGAAGTTTCTATCTGAAGTCTGTCTGACCCTGGGAGTGCACCTGGAAACATTTCAGAAAAACTACCATAGATGCTTAAGACCCTTCTTGATCATTTAAATTTAGCTGCCAGGACCTTTCTGACACCACAACAACACTGGTACCAATATACAGCGTAATCACAGACTCAGCACTCACCAGAATTTTATTTGGATACGTCGTGAGATCCTACATCTTTGCATCCTGAAGACATGTTGCAAAACAGTTCAAATGGCCATTACATATTTAGCTATTTCTAAAGATCAAATCCCCCATCACCACAGCCTAGCTATGTATCAGAATGGTAATTGCATCCCCTTGATGGACCTCTTTGGTGCATGAAGAACGTTCAGTCTCCTCTGTATTTATTAGAAGGAGTGTCCCAACTAAGACAGTTTGTCCTTTTGTCCCTACATGAAAATTGTACCAATAAAATTTTTAATAAATTCAAACATTTATTCTGGTGCCCCGTAGTACAGGTACAGTTTGGGTCTCAGGGGAGGGCAGCAACAAATCTTAACACCTTCCAGCCACTAATGTTTCATTTTCCTGCTGTATAATAGGAGGCTTCAGAGAAATGACCACAGAGAATGAAGGGTGTCTAATCATCTTTGCCTTCTGCAGAACCACCTACACCTGGTTGTTCAACACGGTACTGCTGAATGTCCCACACTGTTTTCCTGCCTCCAAAGGGAAAGTCTATGTCTGAAACCTGTACCTCCAGGGATTTATTCATCAGCCAGCAGCTCCAGCCACTATATCTACTTAATTAAATGGTCCCCAGATCTGACGCTCAAACAAGTCACCACATCCTGGGCAACATATTCTCTCTCATGGGTCTGCTCTCAAGAAATAAACTCTGGCAATGTATGAGACTTCTTCCACCTTCCAAACCTGATCTTTGGCCATGCAATTTCAGCACATCTGCATTTCTCAGACAACATAAAGAGACATCACACACAAAAAACAGTACCAACATCAAAGCTGTGATCCAGGGCACAATGCTGAGAATTTGGCTGGTCCTTCCGCTGACCATAGCCACCTGAACAACCAATCTTTCACACTGGAGTGTACCGGTGGAAGACATCACTGGCACTGTCTCTGGATAAGACATACTTTTTCTCCATCTACTGCAGCAAAGGGAAAATGAGAGGTGTGGTGTCCTCCATGCCTTTTCCACCAGCTCATCAAGAACAGGAAGCACGGCATGGCATGGCAATTCTATTTGTAAGGGGACCCTGATCCAAGTACCTTATCAATCTTGGCTCTTTAGGATTCCTGAAAGTAATTAGTTCTAATCAGCTACTGAAATCAGGGGGGATATCAGTTCCTGCAGGGCACAGTCACTGTATTATTCTCCCCTCTGTGGATATGTATTTAGCATTTCACTAATCTGCTAAAATCCAAACAGCACTCATCTCTAGGCCCATCCCACAATCGTAGCACAAGAAGAGCCAATGGTGCCAAAATGGGTATAAACGCTGGCTGTGCCGAGAGCTGCAGTGCAGGTAAGCATAACCAAGACAATGCCTGTGCCAGTATATCCAAGCTCCAGAGCACAAACATCTGTGTCAGTGCAGAAAGGGCTTCCCCAGCACCTCTTCCAGATTTGCTGTTTGATGCAAAGACTAGTGGTACTGTCGTTCACATGTGAGATCGTGTTATCCATGGGATAAATTGCAAAGCCAGGTGGTCATGAATGTTCTTCACACAAAAGGGTAGAAGGATCAGGAATAGCGTGACAAAAATCCTGTTTCCTCTATCTTTTTCAATACTTGATTATATACTTTAAAATACAACAGAAAACAAGGGCTCATTTGAATTAATTTTTTTAAACAAAAAAAAAGTTGCATGGTGACTTCTTACTAGAAAACAGGTAAATGTGAAATAAAATATGTTTTACATAAAAATTCAGTAGGGCATAACCCTGTAGAAATATAATTGGAAATAAGAATGACACTGTGCAATAGGGTAAAGAAACCTTTTTAAGGTTACTGAATTGGAAAAGATGAACACAATGAGACTAAGACTTCTGAAATAATTAAACCTGTACCCACAATACTTACTCCTGTGAGTAATTCCATTCATTTCAATGGAACTAGATTATTCTAGTGAATAAGTTATGTAGGATCAAACTTATTTTTTAAAAACCTTTTGAATATATATTTCATCCTATAAGCAAAACACAATTTACAAATATTAATTAAACCTCACTACCTTTTGAGCTTACTTTACCAATGGCTAAAGAGAACTAACTGTTTAGAAAAGTTAAGTGACTTACCCATGGTCACACACATACACAGTCAGTGACAGAGTTAGGCATAAAACAGAGTCCCAACTTCCAGTTCATTACCCTAACCATTAGGCAACATTCCAATGCAATTAAATGTTAATCAGAAACAAAAGTATGCGTTGAGATGCACAAAGGCTATGAAATTCTGAACAACACAGAAACGTTGGATGTCAAACTATTTGAAAGGTAAGAAATTAACAAAAAAAAAAGGATGCAGACTGAAGATGAGTGTGCATTCTGGAGAAATTTCTTCACATGGGGATAATTAATGCATTGAATAGTATAACAATGGAAGTAATAGAAGCTGAAGCCTTACCTATCAGTGTATGTGAACATATGTTTTTGTATGTGTGTTTTTTATTTCTTCACTTTTAAAGAAAGCCAGACAAGCAGTGAAGGAATGGAGGAAAGCCTCAAGTAGGGAGGCAGGCTGATGTAAAACAGAAGCACAGTTGACTAAAAAATGTTTAGTTTTACAGTGCTACAGTTGCAACTGGTACATGTTCTTTCTGAATACGGGGGGTGAGGGAGGAAACAATAGGAGTCATCAGTTTACCTGAGGATTAAAAACACTGCTTAAGATCATGAGCTCAGCAGGTAAAATTAAACAGTTTATGAAGGTCATAGAAACTACTGGCAATTCAATAAATTATGAATAAAAAGAAAACTAATTGCAATATATCTACATGCACAAACATATTCACATTAAACTCCTTGTACGTCTTGTCAGCACTAAATGTTGCGTCAGGGAAATCCATCTCTAAGCATTAGAAAGTTTACAGATATTATCTGTTGTGCCTTCTGGCTCCACCATAGCAGGCTCCTATTCTTGCTGGAGGAGCCTCCTCCTTCTCCTACTGTTCCAGAAGAATTTTCATTAATACAGCATCTTCACCTGACACCCTAGGAGAACCTGATTTAATTCTATTCTTTCTTATTTGTCATTTTCCTTCTAGCCATTTTCTTCTTTCTTATTCTTGTTTCTTCAGTTTCCCCACAGTCCTCTCTCTCTTTATAATAATTAATAGTTAGATAGTAACAAATTTTCATGGGGCTTTTCCAAAAAGAGAGAACCCCTGCCATGAAAAGATTGCAGTCTAGAAGCCACATACTGCCATCCTTCCTCATGCTGGGTAGTTCCTTACTCTGCAGCAGTCCTACTTAGGTACAGACCTCAGCCAAGTGAGAGTAGAGTAGCAGTATCTGGCCCTAAAGCAGAAAAATAAAGGAAATGAAGTCAAAATAAGAGGGGGCAGGGAAGGGAGAGATGAAGGTTAAAACAAAGTTAATGTGAACTGTAATCTATTCATAGATTCCAAGGCCAGAAGAGATCATTGGGATCATCTTCTAGGCTGATTCCTGTATAACACAAGCCATAAAACTTCCCCCAAAGAATTACTAGAGCTTATCTTTTAGAAAAATCATCCAATCTAGATTTAAAAATTGGCTGTGATGGAGAATCCACCAAGAATTGGTTAATTACTCTGACTGTTAAACATTTATGCCTTATTTCCAGTCTGAATTTGTCTAGATTCAACTTCCAGCCAATGGATCACGTTACACCTTTCCCTGCTAGAGTGAAGAGCCTATTATTAAATATTTGTTCCCCATGTAGATACTTATACACTGATCAAGTCACTCCTTAAGCTTTTCTTTGTTAAAATAAATAGATTGAGATTGAGGATGAAGCTGGTAAATCCATTTATTTATTTTAAATTGTGAATAAAGTGGGGGAAAAAGGAAGGAGCAGACAGCAGGAGCAGAGATCAGCAGTGGAAGACAAGGTTGAAGTGTTTTTTAAGCAAGACTTCAAAAGATCAACAAAGAGATGATTGGAACACTAGAAGTGAGCTGAGGGGCAAGTGTAACTGCCAGCCTTGAATGCCCATTTGTCTGCTTCTCCCACATACGTATTTGAGCTTTCTTACAACTGCTTATTATATCTGGAACTTCCTCCCTTATCCATAAGGCAGCTATCCTCTCCTACTTCATGACCCACTTCTGCTGTGATGCGTACAAGAATTCTGACATGGTGAGGTTAGGCAGTAGCCAGGCTGCTTGGATTTCTCCCTCTCAAAACTTTTCAAATGATCTAGAACCTCAAATTGTAAAACAGCCAACCTGCATACCCATGTGGTCTTACCTTTTCCTCCCACCTTTCCCTCCTATTGTCTGTCACACTCACTTATTGTATCTCACTTCAAATTAGACTTTAAGCTCTCCAGAGTAGATACTGTGCCTTACCTATTTATACAAAGCCTGGCACGAGGTCCCATGAGGATTGGGGCTTTTGGGTGGTACCTTAATATAAATAATATTCGAGCTCACAGGCAGGTAGAGAGACATGAAGATAAGAGATGGAAAGAAGAGAAGTGGAACAACAAAGACAAATGTAGTTGGCAGAGCAGACGGTGTGATATGGGAAGCAGAAATAAGTGCTGAAATGCAGACAGAGGCAGAGAGCTGTACAAGGCTTTAATACCAAGGAGTTTAAGTTTGGAAAATGGCATGGAGCTAAAGAAGAAGTCTGAGGAGGAAAATGTGTGACAAAGAAAAGCTTCATGGGTCTGGGGGTCTGGGCTGGGGGGTCTATGATCCGTGGAGCAGGATGGGGGAGAATCTGTTCCTTGCCCAGACATAAACGAGATCTAGCCATACTTCTGCAGCTTTTCACACAGGTCCAGTACTGGCTCTTACTGAAATCTCTCTCTCAGCTGATTTTATTCCTTCCTCTGTTTTTTCGCCCCCCAATGCAATACTTTATCAATGCATGCAAAGGGTAACGCTTTTGATCATCACACCTTATGACATCACATGCTCTGTACTCAGACATTTGTCTGTACTTGGATTTTTTTTATTTTGTTTTATTACCACTACCAAGTGACAAGTGAAACCTTATGCCCGATACTGCAAACATTATGTGCACAGTAGTTTTAACATAGGTGAAGTTAAAACCTTGACAGTGATCCCTTTAAGCTTGTGAAGATCGTATGTCCTGGTCACCCATTGAAAAAACAGTTACTTATCTTTCGTAACTGTTGTTCTTTGAGATGTGTTGCTCATGTACATTCCATGTTAGGTGTGCGCGTGCCCATGTGCATGGCCGCCAGAGATTTTTTTCCTTAATGATATCCGTAGGGCTGGCTCTAGTGCCCACTGGAGTCCTGCACTCACACACCGGCATATGAGGCACCGCCAGCCCAGCGCCCTCTCAGTTCCTTCTTGCCATTGACTCCGATAGTGAGGAAAGAGGGCGGATCATGGAATGAACATCTTGAAGAACAAACAGTTACAAAAGGTAGGTAACCGTTTTTAATTCTTTGAGTGCTTGCTCAGGTCGATTCCATGTTAGGTGACTCACAAGCAGTATCCCTGGAGATGGGCTCAGAATTCATAGTCGTGCTGCTTACAACACTGCTCTGACGAAGCTGGCATTGTCCTGGGCCTGCTGGGTGATGGTGTAGTGGGATGCAAAGGTCTGAACTGAAGATCAGGTGGCGGCTCTACAGATATCCTGGATCGGTACCTGCGTAAGGAAGGCCGCTGATGAAGCTTGCGCTCTAGTGGAATGGGCCATCACGATGGCCGGAGGCGACACCCCTGAAGGCTCACTGCAGAATCTGATGCAGGCAATTATCCACAAGGAGATTCTCTGAGCAGACACGGGCAGACCTTTCATCCCGCCGCCACTGAGATGAAGAGCTGTGCTGACTTATCGAAGGGTCTAGTCCTCTTGATGTAGAAGGCTAAGGCCCACCTAACATACAAAGAGTGTAACCAACACTCCTCGTTCGGCTTGTGAGGCTTCAAAAAGAAAACTGGTAGGAAGATGTCCTGATTATTGTGGAACTGTGACAGCACCTTAGGTAAGAACGCTGGGTGGAGGCGCAGCTGGACTGTATAAGGAGGTTCAGACATCAACGCTCTAATCCCGGAGACCCTGCAGGCCCACCAGACAGGAGAGGAGAAGCAGAGAGGAGCAGCAGAGAACACAAAGCCAGCAGCTCGAAAGGAGGACCTGTGAGCCTTGATAGCACCAGGTTTGGTGCTTGCGATGGAGCAGATAATCCAAGATGGACTGTAGAGAGAGATTGGCCAGCTGAATTGCCCTGGTGGAGGACTTCCTGCTAGCCAACAGGATGTGTTGGACTTACTCAGAGCAGGCCTGTTCCTCCGCACAGCCACGCAGAAGCCACGCCGTGAGATACAGTGACGTTAGGTTTGGGTGGAGCAGACGGCCTTGGTTATGTTAGAGCAAGTCTGATCAAAGTGGGAGCTCTGGCAGGGTTGCTACCGAGAGGTCAAAAAGCGTGCCGAACCAGTGCTGGCATGGCCACACCAGAGCTACCAGGATGAACTTCAATTTGTCCATCTTGGCCTTCAGTAGGAAGGACCTTGTGATCCAGAGGTATCGGCGGGAAGGTGTACAGCAGTGTTCCCGTCCATGGGAGCAGGAAGGCGTCAGACAGGGAGAGACTGGCTAGTCAGTGAAATGAGCAAAACTACTGACATTTCCTGTTCCATCTGGACGCAAATAGGTCCCCCTGGGGAGTCCCCCACTTTCGGAAGATCATGTTGACGAACTCTGGGTGGAATGACCACTCGTGGCAAGAAAAGAAGGACTTGCTGAGGAGATCCACCAGTGCATTTCAGGTACCTGGGAGGTGCGAAGCCTTGAGATGAATGGCATGCTGCACACGGAAGTCCCACAGCCAAAGAGCCTCTTGACACAGGGCAGAAGAGCAAGCTTCACCTTGCTTATCAATGTAAAACATTACAGCTGTATAGTCCATCAAAATGTGTACCATTCTGCCCCTTAGATGGAGAAGAATGCCTGGCAAGCCAGGGTATTGCCCTGAGCTCCCTGACATTTATGTGGAGGGAACAATCCTCCTGAGATCAGACACCTTGGGTATTGCAATTGCTAAGGTGGGCTCCCCATCCCCTGATCCGATGTGTCAGAGACCAATCTTACCAATGGGAGCAGAGCTTCCACAATAACTCACAGTTCTGTCCACCAAGTCAGAGATGACAGGACATTCAATGAAACTGTGACCACCAAGTCCAAATCATGTCTGCTGGGAGAGAAGACCGATGCCAGCCCCGTACAAGTCTGAGCTGTAGCCACGCATGTCGAACCACATAGGTTAACCCTGCCATGTGACCCAGTAACTTGAGACATACCCAGGCAGTCATGAGTGGATGGGCTCTGACATGTGCAATGCAATTCAACATAGCTTGGAATCGGGACTCCGGCAGGTAAGCTCTGGCATGCATGGAGTTGAGTACTGCTCCTATAAACTCTATTCTTTGAACGGGGATCAGAGTCATTTTTGTTCATTGATAAGCAGGCCTAGTTCCCGACAGGTGACTTGTACCACAGAAAGGCTGTGCTGTACTTGGGACTGTGACCTGCCTCTGACAAGCCAGTTGTCAAGATATGGATAGATCTGAATGCCTCAGTGCCTCAAGTAAGTGGCCACCACCACCATGCACTTCGTGAAAATCCTCAGAGCAGACAAATAAGCCGAAGGGCAGTGCCATTAACCGATAGTGGCCCCACCACAAAATGGAGGAATCTCCTGTGACCATGGAAGATAGAAATATGGAAGTAGGCATCCTTTAAGTTGACAGTGGCATACAAGACTCCTTGATCCAGAGGGGATGATGGAGGCTAGGAAGACCATACAGAACTTCAACTTTTTGAGATATCTATTGAGGCAACACAGGTCTAGGATGGGTTTGAGGCCCCCTTTGGCCTTCAGGATTAGGAAGTACCAGGAGTAAGATCCTTTTCCTCTCATATCTTGAGGAACCTCCTCCATGGCCCCCAGACATAGGATGGATTCCGCCTCCTGGATGAGAAGATGCTCGTTAGAAGGGTCCCAGAAAAGGGACAGGAAAGGAGGGAGGAATGGAGAACGAAGACTTCAGGGTGTAGCCAACTGCTATGGTGTTGAGCACTGTGCAGTCCAAGGTGACCTTGGCCCATGCAGGGAGGAAAAGAGACACAGTCCAGAAATAGACGGGGGGATGGATCCTGGGGCAAGACTGGAACTCTGTCCTCAGGCTCACCCTCAAAACGCCTGCTGATGGCCCCCTGAATGATGCACAGGGCCCGACTAGGCAGACGAGGGGGACAGAACAGGCTGGCAGCGTTTAAAGCCCGTCTTTTTTCTTGTAGGAGCTCTGCTGCTGTGGACCCGAAAATCTAGGCGGAGCTGACGGCCAAAAGTGTTTCCTAGAGACCTGAGGCATGTAGAGGCCCAAGGAACAAAGCATAGTGAGGGAATCTTTCAGGCCATGCAGCCTGGAGTCCGTCTGCTCCGAAAATAGAGCAGTACCCTCAAAAGGGAGGTCCTGAATGGACTGCTGCACCACCTGAGACAGCCCCAAGGATTGCAGCCATGAGTACCACCGCATCGACACAGCAGACGCCAACTTACTGGCCGCCAAATCAACCACATCCAACAGTTTGGAAAGAGGCTCTGCCCACTGTCTTGCTCTCCTCCAAATGGACACAAACTCTTGTCCGAGCTCTTGTGGCAGGGAGTCCTTGAATTTGGCCATGGACTCCCTGCCAATTATATCTCCCCAGCAACGCCTGCTGGTTGGGGATTCGAAGTTGGAGATTGGAAGGAAAATGTATTCCACAGCCAAACAAATCCTGTTTCTTTTGCATCTTTATTTTTTAGGCATGGCATTCGCCTGGTCCTGCCTATCTCGCTCATTGGTAGCAGTCACCACAAGAGAGACGGGGGAGGGGAGTGGGATGAATACAAGTATTTGTAGTCCTTGGCAGGGACATCATATTTCTTTTCTGCCCTTTTTGATGTTGGGGGCAGACTGGGCGGGATCTGACAAAGGGCCTTTACTTTCAGCACTCCTTCGTGTACTGGAAGTGCCACCCTAGATGGTCCCGCAGCTGCCAGAATGTCAAAGAGGCTGTCTGAGAGCTTAGTGAGTTCCTCCACCTCTAGCCCCAAGTTTGAGGCCACCCTCTTCAAAAGGTCCTGGTGAACCCTAAAGTCATCTGGTGCAAGCAGGTGGGCGAACCCAGCGACTACCTCATCCAGGGATGACTAGGATGATGGCAACACCGGTCTGGGTGCTGGGGCCCCTTCTTCCACTGGGGAGGCTTCCTCCTGAGCCGAAGCCTGTACCTCAGTAACTGCATTGGAACCTGAATCTGGTTTCTGTACTGAAGCAGGAGGCACTGCAGTCCGCTTTCATGATGCAACTGTGAATGACCACTTGGAGTTCGGTCCCAGCATCATACAGAGTCCCCAGGGAACCAGTATGGCCAATGTAGTGGCTATTGACCTTGTGGCCAGATACCCACTGCAGGGCTATTACCGCAATCCACTGCATGGGCTGACTGGTGCCTTCAGAAATGGGAACCTAAATTCCCTTCCTACTCCAAGGACAACTCCTCTCTTGGGGACCCCAGTCACGCTGACGGTGCCTCTTACTGCCAGCTATGGTGCAGGGTTGAACGGTGACAAGGGGAAGGTGACTGGTGGCAGGGATCCGGAGATCGATGCTGCATCAGAGACTAATGTGGAGTTGGTGGTGAAAGATGTGGAGACAGAGACCGAGGTGTTGGAGAATGGCAGTGCAGCAATGGTGACCAGTGCTGGGAGGAGGGCAGCCGGTACTGGGGAGATTGTGACCAACACCAGAAGGTCAGTGGTCCACTTTTCGAGGCCAAGGACTAGAAACATGGGGCCGAGGACCATGAACACGGGTCAGAAACTGTTGACACGGTGCCGGAGACAGGGACAAGGAGTTGTGGATTGGTGTTGGGACTCCAGTGGATGGTGGCAACCAAGAAAACACTGGGGGCCCTTGGGCAGCTTTTCTTTGGGAGGGGAGGCCTTCACTGACTCCACTGATGGAGGAAGGTCCCATGGTTTAGGCAGCACCAGTAGGGCCTTCAAGTCCGTGGTTACTTGAAAGGTTTCTGACATTAAGGGTACCATAAGGTGCATGAACCCCTGCCACTCCCTCAAGTCAGGGCGATTCCCATAGTGGGCTCAGAGCCCTGGGCAGAGAGGCTGCACCTTGCAGTCCTCACAAAGACAGATGGCCTGATATGGATCCTTTGCCTGCCATCCTTTTCCCGTCCTTCTTTGAGGCCGGGGAGAGCACCCACATTTGGCACGCTGCTTTCTGTGGTGCTTCCACAGCACCAGTGACGGTGAGTGGTGCCGAGGTGAACCCGATGCTGGTTGGGCGCTCTATTCCAAGGCTAAGGTACGGAGCACCAAGTTGGAGCAGGACGGTTCCAAGGCTGGTCTAAGTGCTGCCTCCATCAGAGGGCCTTTGAGACAAGCATCTCTGTCTTTTTGAGTGCCATAAAGCCCTTACAAATTTTGCACTTCTCTTAACTGTGCGATTCCCCCAGACATTTCAGACAGCTTGTGTGACCAGCATGGGTTTGTGACAAACAGCACACAGTTTGAATCCCGGGCACCGGGTCAGGCCCTGTCCCAGGGACAAAATCCCTAAGGGGACCACTGACTATTCTAACTTGACTACTTAAGGCAACTATATACAAAAACTATGAAAGGGAAACCACTAAGAACACTGCAAATTACAAAGGCAGAAAGATATTCCAGCGACCGTTATGGGCGGTAAGAAGGAACAGAGAGGGCACAGGAGCATGAGCTCTGCGGGAACAGGACTCTGATATCACTAAGAGAAAAATCTCTGGCAGCCGTGCACGTGGGCATGCACACACCTAACATAGAACTGACATGAGCAAGCACTTGAAGAAGAATATTTTTTATACTATAACGCACTTAACATAAACAAAGGCAAAACATGTGAGAGTTTCAAATAGGGCCTTTTGAAAAAAAGATTACTATGTGGTAACTGAGCCATTCTTTAATGTGCCTAGAAAACAGAAGCTATCAATTTTTAAATATGTATTTTAAAAATATGTTCATATTGGAACCGTCCTTCCATTTGTCCTCAAAGCAAAGTCCTCTTACAACAAACTGGATTATAACAACGTTTTCCTTCCAAAATAATCATTATCTTTCTTTTCTAAGATACATTAATATTCTGACTTTAGATGAATACTTTTATTTTTTTATTGTAGTTTTTGTCCCTATTTAAGTTGCTTGCTTACTGTGTGCAAGTTTTGCATAATGAAATTTAATACAAAACTGCATTGCCTAAGACTCTTGACTTACATTTTAATAGGTTGAATATTTTTGAGCAGAGCTTTTGAAATTCTACTAGCCAGTACACAGATAAATGATTGAAAGCATTACCCCAAAGGCCAGCATCCGTTTCTACAACGCTGGTGTCTTAGTAACAAGGAATGATAACTGCAAATGCCTTTATTAATATTAATGAACTTCATGCTGAAATAGAACAATGCTTTTCAAAAGAATTAAAAAGGGATAAATACTTAACTAATGCCTTAAATATAAAGCATCAGTGAACAAAATCATTCATCTATCAGTAGAAGTACAAAAATGATTAGCTAGACATTTTTGGAAACAAAATTTAAAATGCTAGTGATGCCAAGACATTCTATCTTATGGAGAATCCAGGAGACCACTTACTGTGACAGAAATGCATGTATGTTATTTTCTCTGTTTTTCAAAGTTCTTTAATCTTTACACTGCTATAAAAGCTTGTTGCAACATGTCTTCCAACATTAGGCTCTAGCTTTTTCAAATTGTATGCATAATTTCACAGCATTGGTGATTGTGCCTGAATTGTAACAAGCTGAAAACTGTGGCTAATTAACAGAAAAGGTTGTATTCCCAAGTAAAGGTCACATACTTTAATTAACATTTGTAAAAATTGAGTGAAACAAACAAAGTGAACTGCATCTAAAATGTTTGTAAATTAAACTGAGCCTTAAAATTCAGCTCAAAAAACTGGCTAAAGTATTAAAATATTTACACACAAAATATTTACATACAAAAATGTATGGGGGGAGGGATAGCTCAGTGGTTTGAGCATTGGCCTGCTAAACCCAGGGTTGAGTTTTCAATCCTTGAGGAGGCCACTTAGGGATCTGGGTCAAAATCAGTACTCAGTCCTGCTAGTGAAGGCAGGGGGCTGGACTCGATGACCTTTCAAGGTCCCTTCCAGTTCTAGGAGATAGGATATCTCCATTAATTTATTTATTTATTTAAAATTGGCATACTATTATAGTTAAGAATCAAAATTTACATTTTCACACACACACTCATTATGGAATCACAGAAGTAAGACAATGATTAAGTTACAAAGATAAATTCCATTTCTAAATCTCAATTTTTAACTACCACCTATATGTGGGGGGGGAGGTGGGAGGCTTAAATTTTTGGCTTAAATTCTCAGACAAGATTTTCAAAATTGAGTGCCTAAAGTTAAGCTCCTACAGCCAGATCCTATACCCGAAAGGCTATCATGTTTCAGCAGATAATTAAGGCCTAAATCCTTATGCACATGCTTAACTTCAAGTGCAATAGGTAGCCAATGGAACTCCTTGTGAATAAAGTTAAGCACATTCATAACCGTATATAGCACTGTATGCTAAGTGGCCAGATTTTTAAGAGTGCTGAGTATACAGCTGTTCCCAATAAGGTCCATGGGAACTGCTGAGTGCTCAACACTTACGAAAAAAAAAAGACTTCTTATTTAGGAATATGAATATGGATTTAGGAACCTACCTATAGGGTCCTGAAAATCCTGGTGTTTATTTTCTTTAAATATAGATTTTATCGAAGACATATCTATATACATCAGACTAAAATTACACATTTCCAAAATACACTCAAACCCATGCAGTAATTTTTATACTTTGCGTGTTTAATCTTAGCCTACAGACTTTTTTTAAAGTCTGAAGAATGTAAATCAAATATTTTTAAGTTATAGGACTCTGATTTTTTGCTATGTTTGCTTTCATGTTACTCAAAAATGACCTTTAAAAGTTAGAACCTGTCATGAACACAGTATATGTAACATGTTTATTATGATTACTAATTATATATATTTTTGAAACATGCTCTACTGGCACTGTAGGCACATAGATTTGAAGACAGTCCTTTTCCAAAAAATTTACAGTTTAAAAGACAAGATTGAAGCCTGAATGAGGTAGGGGCCCTGTGGGGGAAAAAATAGTATGTGATCATGTTACTGAAGACTATCATACAGCATATGCACAAACAGGCCAAATTAAGATTGCACAAGCAACCTTAATTCTGGCATTTCCTAACTTCTGAACACCTAACTTCGCAATGTTAACCTTTTTAATGCATTTTTTGGATGTACTATATTAAATATTGTGCATAATGCTAGAGAAGAGTAAAGTATCAAGTCTTGTCAGTGTCACAGGTGGAAGAAACATTCAGGGCCTCTAACTCACAGCTGTGCTTTTTTGGGATTACTACCATAAACTCCACCCACCCACAACTCTACCCATCTCTCTCAAAATTCACATTTAATGGGAAAAAAGGCTTTTCACTGTTTTTAAAACACCTAAAGAGTGGTGTTTCGCACAAAATGTAGATCCTGTAATCACTCAGCATATAGAACTATTAATAAATTCATGGGAGTCTGTGAAAAGGACTGCAGGCTGAGGCCCAAATGTTTGGCAAAAATGAGTTTGACAAAAGCACTGAAGTCAAAGGCAATGGAGTTATACAGTTTACATTTTATTTATTAAATCTGCTCTTACTCAACATTCACTGGAGCTGCTGAAGGATAATTTGGGATTGAGATGGAGGGACATGAAAATAGTTGGTACTTAACTTCACAAATTCTTTGCTGCTAATATTTTAGCTATGTAAATTGGAAATATCTAACTCTTTAATTAAAGCTATCCTCTTAGTTTGGGAATCTATGTTCACTTTCCCATGATTCAATTTGGGAGAAATCCTGAACTCCAAGAAGATTAATGAATCTGACTATGGCAGAAGCTCTTGGTTTAATAAGGAATTATTTACATTGATGTTTTATAAAAAGTTAATGAACCTCCTTTATTTAACTCCTCAAAGAGGTCAGACTGTTTAACCAGGATTTTTCTGAAGTTTCTTTACTACTGATATCACCAGAATAGTAAGGGAATTGCTCATCTTTCATTAGCTTTGCTTTGGGCCCAGTCCTGCAAACATTTGCAAAAGTATAACCATTGAATTACAGAAAGGTTTATTCATTTAAGTAAGCACTTGCAAAAGTGCTGACATTTCACCAGGGTGCAAAAATTTATTTTCCGTTACAGTGTTCTTTATTATTTTTCACTAATGGACGATGAGATAAAAAGGCATCAATCTACTCCGTTGCTTTTTTTCCATATTCAGTGATTAAAAACATAGTAGCAAATAAAACAAACACCATAAACTTTTGCATCACTATTATTGTGCTCCACCTAAATTGCATACATAGGACTGTTGTATTTTTCTCTATATTTCCTCATACGTACTTTTTCCATTTGAACTGGGAGAACCCGAAAATAACTTATTTGTAATATAATCCTTTTTTAGCATTACATATAGAATTCCCAGTCTTGGTTCAATATGTATCTTAGGGATTTGTCTGATACAGGTACTGAAGTTTATTACACAGACTACTTACCAGACTATTGACTACTGCAAAGGAAATAATTATACCAAACTGGAGGAAATGTGAACCTTCCTAATTGTGCCTCTCTAATTGTATGCACAGATTAAAGTGTTTTTGACTTTATGCCCTTGAAAACAATAATTGCTTATGCTGAAGAAACCTGAGCAATTTTATTAGACCTGGGAGAACTATATTGGTAAAAGATGTAATATTATAATTAACACAATGGAACTGATGAACCCACAATCATTGGTGCTTTTTAAGAAGTTACATGTATGAATGAGATCTGAGGTTGGAAACTGAAACAAAGGTGAATATTTTATTCCATCTTCTCCACTTAGAATATCTTGCAAATTTAATGTAGGAGTGATTTAATGAAACTATGATTGTGGCAAAAAAATAAAATAATGAATAAAATAAGTACGAGCTTTGTTGCTTTGGCGGCAGTTTAGAAACAGAGCTAAATATTTTTCGGAAAATTTCTCTAGGACACGGCAACTCAAGTAAAAACTTGAGGAACCCTTCCAAATGTAAACTGTACTATATTATGCCAATTAGACTGAAGGATGAATCACCTATAAAGTTTATGGGGGAGAAGAAGTTTACAGCAAATCAGATTCCAGCCTGTTTGTAAGATTACAACATGCCTGTAGGAAAAAAATACACTTTTATGAATAAGGGCTAAACAAAAAGTCTGCACTCAAACCAAACAGAATGAACTATTCATGGTATACTGGAGTTTCTGACCGTCTTCACTACCATGATCTGTGTGACAGGAGGATACAAATCTTTTTTTAATTTAAATCGGATTTTTATTTAAAAAATAACAAGTTTATAAACCCAATTAAAATTACATTTGAAATTGACAACCTGTGTTAAGGCCAAAGCATCTTATAATCTATTAAAATAATTTAAATTAGATATAAAAATATTATTAAGCAGTACATATTTGCTGCCAGATTTTAAAGGAAGTCAAACCACTGAACTGGTGAAAGTTATTGCCAAAGCACCTTGAACCAAAGTGCTAAACCAGCTTTTGACAGCAGTAGCCTCTTCTGCTAATGCAGAGAGAATATTTTCTTCATTTCAGTTTATTCATTCAACGATATCAGTTCAATGACTAGTTCATTCAAAGTTTGTTCATTCAAAGTTGAGTAACCAGTTGGGAGCTGAAAAGACAGGAAAGCTTGTTTTCCTCTCCCAATTTATGAACAAAAACCAGGGAGAGAGAATTTGCTCTACTAGTAGTAAAATCTGGAAGGAGACAATGGCCAGAAACAATCCGTTCAATTCCCTAACAATAGATTATATTTCCTCTGTTCAATAAAATCAGTTTTAAATTCAAAACATATTTTAATCAACTTTTTTTTTAATTTATCCAACACATTAAAGGTAGTTTTACTTAATAGAAAAATTAAATTAAGTTTTTGCATATTTTTAATTTATTTGAATTTCCATTCAAATAGAGTTTGACACAAATCACAAATAAAATTCATCTAGTAAATACGAACTGCATTATTCACCACTTCCTATATAAAAAAATAAAAAATCAAGAATCTACATAATCACTTAAATAAATGTAAATAGATATAGCGTGTCTTTGTTAGCAAAAAGAAACACCAATTTACGCTAAATTTAGTTGCAAATCAACATGTTTTATTGGTTACCAACCAATGTGAAGTAAAAAAACAGTTACTAACCTGTTTTGTAACTGTTTTTCTTTGAGACACGATGCATATGTCCATTCCACTTCAGGTGCGAGGGTGCACAGAAACCAGAATTGTTTTTCCCATAGCAATACCCGTTGGGGTGGCATATGCGCCCTGTGCACGCTCATGCTGCTAGCCAATGGTATAAAGAGATCAGAGCAGCCCCAAACCTCCATCAGTTCCTTCGTACTGGATATTATTAAGTTAGACGGTGATACAAAGGGAAAGAAGGTGGGACATGGAATGGACACGTACAACACATCTTGAAGAACAACAGTTACACAATTTGTTAGTAACCATTTTTCCTTCTTTGAGTGATTCCACATGTCCATTCCATTCCAGGTGATTCACAAGTTGTTCAGCCAGGAGGTGAGGTTCAGAATCTACTTTAACAGAGACTAACACTGCTCGTCCAAATTTGGCATCATCTCTTGACTGTTGAGATACAGTGAAAAATTTGTGAAGTTAGGCACCAACAACCAGGTTACTGCTTTGCAAATGTCCCCTATAGATACATGACCCAGAAATGTAGCTGAAGCCCCATGAGCTCTTGTAGAGTAACATGGGGCCTCTGAAAACAACATCAGGATACGTATGATCTCACCTCTGACTCCAAAGAAGAGCAAAGTAACCCGACAGCCATGGTCATACAGTACCATGCAGTGCAGGCAATTGGGATCCGACCGACCTAGTTAGTACCAGGGAAAGCATGCTTGGTTTTCCCTAAGAGGATACCAGATAGCTAGGCCGCAACTCTGTAGAAGTCTTGCTTGCCGTCGGTATCGAGGTCTGTTGCACCAAAACTGAAGCGGAGTGGAATACCACTGCTGATGAAGTAGGTACTAGAGCTTGTGAAGTAGATGGTGCCAATAACTACATCCAACACAATCAGAGAATCCAGTACCGAGAGGCAGAGCAAGTCTTTAGCTGCTGCATCTGCCTCTCGCATTGTCAGTACCAAGAGACCAGTATAAGCAGATGTCTGCTGCATAGATAAAGTAGAAAGTGTAGCCAATAGAATCGATCTCAATGGTCCTCAGGTTGGAGCTGAAGTCATCACCTCTGCCTGATGGGTCAAGGAAGCATGAAATACTGGGGAGCACTTAGCCAGAGCTGGTGCTCTACCTCTGGTATCCACACTCCTGCTTGAGGGTCCCACCAAAAACCTTGGGCTTGTCTACATGGTACTACAGTCCAGACTTTTGGGGTGTGATCTGTACAGTGTTCAAATGCATTGCACTCAAACTGCCCTGTGTAGACCCTGCTGGAGCAAACTCAAAAGTACCTAGTTCCCATTAATGCGGCCCCCCTTTAAACAGGGTTAATGCAAACTAGGTACCTTTTAGTTTGTGCCAGTAGGGTCTACACAGCTAGAGCACTCTACAAATCACACACTCCTAGTCTGGACTGTGGCACTGAGCAGACAAGCCCTTAGATCTCCTAGAAGAAAGTGGCCTTCTAGCTCTAGAGGCACATAAGTCATCCATCTTCATCTCCTTACACAGTACCAGGGAAGAGGGAAATGGCTTTTTCTCCCTTCTGAAAATCTCTGATGAGGAGACACTGCAATGTCCAGAGGAGTGCTCCCAGATGGAATGGAGCCTCTCAGTGCATGTACCAAGCAACTTGGTTCTGAAAGAGGACACAAGGCAGCTTACATTAGAATGATACAAAGCCTCACCTCCCTATCTTTCTTAGTCCGAGGCTTAAGCCCCCTGCAAAAAAGGCATCCATTCTTAACATGACCCTCAAGTACACACTTAGGCACCGAGAGTAAGGGTTAACAACTAGCATGGACTTCTTACAGCTGTCGTAGGGTTTTTGAGGCCAGAGCCCTAGGCATGCCCTGATACGAAGTGTCCATGCAGAGAAAAATGTCTGATGCTCTTCAGTCAAACCACACTCCACCCCAGCTTCCGGAAAACTAAACTAAATTAATGAGTACCACAATAAAACTAACTATGGAACTAACTATTAACTGTTTACAAAGTTTAATAAACTTTCTCTAGAGGAAAGAGATAGAGATTGTATAGACAAGCATAGACACTCAGAATTCTGGCCACAGGCAGTGAAAAGGACCTGAGGGAGAGTCAGGGTAGCTCCTTTACCAGTACGAGTGTGAGGAGGGCAAACGCATTGCCCCGATGGGTACTGCTATGAGAAGACATCTCCAACTTCAGTGCACTGGGCGCACACACACACACACACACACACACCCCTGACGTAGAATGGACATTTGCAATCACTCAAAGAACCTTTCTTCAGGCACATAACTAAAATGTACAAATGCAAAACATTATTAAAATAGATTATTTAAATCAAAGTTTCCTGCTTGCTGATTTGAATCATAATCAAAATAGCTGATTTAAATTGCTTTGATTTAAATCAATCCACCCTGCTCTCGGACAAAAAGGAAACAATGGTCTCGTATAAAGAATAAAGTTAACAATCAAAAGAAAAGCTAGTGAAACGTCTACATGCTGACTCAAAAGATATGCAAAGGACTATTGAATTTTCTAATGAAGACAAAATAAACTTAGATATTTTACTATCCTAAACGTAAGAACTACCAACTTTATTCTCTCTTTAAAAAGATCTTTATTGTACTTATTAAATTGTGTGCAAATTACCAAAATACTTCTAAAAATAGAGTACACTACAGGAGACACACACAGACAACATAAATAGGGCAAAGAGAGAAGAAAACGGTGATAAATCCTCAATGTGACCTAAGAGATTTTAGTCACATATAAATTAACTCCTACTGTATGTTAGGAAACCACCGTATAACCAAAACCTTACAATTGCAAGTGGCGGAGACCAATGAGGATGGACACACACATCTGGATTTTTTGGAAAAGTGTGGAAAAAGAAGAGACCCTCATCAGCTTAGCTGGTCCATTTAAAGTGAGAAACTCCTCTAGTGGCTTCTTTTCGAGCAATTACAAAGAAATATTGTTGAGATACTGCCTCAGACACAGCAGACTACTTTATTTTTTATATTTTCCAGAGCAAAGCTGAAAGTGAGTGGTACTAGGCTGGGACAGAAAGAACACACTGGTTTTAAGTGATCAGGGCCGGAGAGTTCTTCAGTTTGATGGAATAGGTTTCAGCCAATTCCACTAGAAGGAACTACATTTGCTTTGGACTATGGTGAGCTACTTGCAATGTAAGGTCCTGTCTACAGACCTTCAACATTAATAAAGATTATTAGGACCTTCAACATTAATAAAGATAACAGACAGTATATTTACATGAACTTTTCCCTAGAAAGAAGGGAGAAAGCATTGCAAGTTTCTATTATACAGCTGACTGACATCTTCATATTCTAGATCTTCCCTGAGTAAGGAGATCCTGAAATGTTGGTTTATTCATGAGTTGTTGTTCCAGAGATACAGATAAAATGAGACTTGCACTCCTATAGTAATTAATATGTCCAGTTGACATATGGCTTTCCCAGCTGAGTTTGGATGGCCAGAATACAGTAATTTCAGACTGTGATGTTTGGAAATCCAAATATTTGACCAGGAGGTCCATAAGAGAAAGCCCTTCTCCTACAAACCTAATCAGAGGACACAGAATTAGGGTAGTGACTGGGCTTAACTCTGACTAAGAGACGTACATTCAGGAATCTGAACTTTAGTTTTATCAGGTCTATCCCTAAACATTCTATCCCTATGTACAATATATGTACACTTGGGATCGGCTGCACTGATTTTTCATGTTGATCTTTTCTGCAATACTAGTGAGGTTGCTTTATAAATTAAACAGTCTTAGAGTTAGCAAAACATCATTGGTTTCTATTGTATAACTAAAACATAGAAACAACTTCAGCCTGATATGCAGTTTACTCTGTATCTGTCTTAAAGATTTTCATTTGATGTACTAGTTTTACCTTATTATGCCTAATCCTGTAATACATGCAGCATTCTGAAATTGTCTAAAATATGCTACATACATGCAAATCATACTGCAAATTAATAAAATATAATTAATTAAGAATATTTACCGCATGTGTTGATTGTGGAGCTAAGTGATGCAGCTCCAGTGGAAAGGCCAGCTTTCGAAACTGCTGATGCTACAGAAGGTGTAGAAGATGCAGGAGAGGAAGTAGCTGTAGTAGAGGAGGCTGATGATGATGTTAGTCGCTCTCCTGACTCCATATCTGTAAGAAACAGAACAAATATTTTTCTACCCATTAAGGAAATGAATGGCAGGCGAATTGTAGGGAAACCACCCACCAAAATACAAATATACATGGAATTAAACCTAAGATGTTTAAAGACAGTTAGCGAAGGAATAAATTAAAAGAACAAATTTATAATCCATCAAAAAGTTTAAATAAAAAAAAAAACAGGAAATTATCTTCTGCAAAGATTAAAAGGACAGTGCAAAGTTTTTAGATAATTCTGTTATGCAAGGAGAGTGATTTATTTAAATTCTGCTTTTTCTGGGTCTTATTTTATTTAATGACTTTCTTCTGTATTTGTAACTGCACAGGCATTAGCTGTTCCCGGTACATTTTAAGAAAAAGTAATTGAAGTGAATATAATTTGTATACTGTAAAATGTTTAATATTAAAGAAAACAGTTTAATAAAATGAGAATTGTATCTGCTTTAAATAAGCTAGTTATTTCCTTTCCACATAAGATCCTTATCCAGCATCTTCCCTGCTAGCTAGAGCAGGTGGAATGCACTATATATGTGCACTAAATGGTCTGGTACCTACTTATCCAAAGGATAGCTTCTTTTCCTGTGCCATACCGGGGGCGTGGCTCAGCATTCACGTCGCACTCCCTGTCAGTACCCAGCCCACGCCAGGAAAGCTAATAATCCAACCAGTGGACAAAATTCAGTTATGAATCCTGGTCACATGCCACCTGAGGCACGCTGCACATGTGCTAAGATGACGACTGCCACATTTGCAATCAGCAGAAACACCCCAATTCAGTGAGAGAGCATTGAGTCAGCCAGCATTGTGTTCTCTAGGACAGCACCTAAGCTTTGGAACTTGCTCCCTACTTGATTTGAAACAATGTCCAGGGCATGCTGCGAGGACCATCTGTTCTCCCAAGAGGTGAGAGATTGAGAGAGTTCTGGTGGAAACTAAATGTAAAGATCTTAAAATGTTTCTTGTGCTGAGTTTTTATATGTTTATATATTATATACAGCATTTTAAATGTGTTGTGGAGAGTCTAGAGCAAAGGGTAACGGCCCCTTTTTTAATTAGTGTACAGATGAAAATAAATGAAATGTATTATCAAAAATAATTAATTCCAACAAAATATTGAAACCTGTTGGAAAATTAATTTCTCAAATATATTTACAACAGTTACATTCAGACAAATGAAACAATGAAAAGAATGACAAACACATGGAAAACTGCACCAAATGGCCATTTGAGCCAGTCTGTCAAGTCTGCAGGAGATTCAGGATAGAGTTGAAGTGGGGATCAGTGTCCCCAAACCCCATGATGTTGATCTATAATTACAACTCCAGGGAGACCCCAGAGTCCATTCCAATAGTTCTGGGGTCTCCTGTAAATCTGTATTAAGAATGTTGATACATTTTAGTTTTAAAAACAGTTAGACCTATCCCTTTGTGCAACAACCCCATCATCATGGAAACCCCTCCAGCCTCAAAGTTGGTAGCCTGGTTCAACCCTGGGCTGGGCTGCCAACTGGATGGGGATCCCAGGTCTCTGAGTACAAGCATTCTGACCTCAACAACAGCTCAGACACACACTCTCACCTTTAAGCTTTTTAGAACAAGGATTTCCTTTACTGCGCATATTGTACAGGGCAGACACATTGTCAGTTCCAAACAACCAATTAAGTAAACAGTAATAATTTATTAACTGTAAAAGTACAGTTACTCCCGATCTGGTGGTAGAGTAACTGATGAATTCCCAAATGACTATTCGAAAGGCCAGCATACAGAGCACCTCCACTTGGACCTTGACTCACTCCCCCTCCTCCACAAATACACAAGTTCTTGTGCTATTCGGGCATTAGAAGGTAAGGATTAAGGAGAAAACAAACAGGTAAGTGACCTACTACCAGCTGTGGAGTGTTCACTGCTGGAAACTATGCTACAGGGAATACACAGGACCCAGGCAATACACAGACAGTAAGTCCTGCATAATATTTTGCAGGATTTGGCCCAGAAGTATGGATCTTAGACTAGTTTAATTAAATGCTAACTATATTTAACACACTGTTTAATCATAAACTGTCAGTGTACATAATTGAAGTTCAACTATAAGTATAGCTGTGTCAAAGACTAGATTATACTTCTTCAAAGTCCATAGAATTCTTTTTATTCTTTCTTGACTTTTTTGAATAAAGATAAATGATTCAGTGCGGTTTTTCATAAAAAAATAAAGCACAACACTTGCAGCGCAGCATTCATAAGTAAATGCTATATTAACAAGCTCACATGTGCACCAGTGCATAACGTTCAGACGAGTGCTAAAGAAGCCTGCTTGAGTTCCTAATGGCTTAAATACACACCAAGAGGCAAAATCTGCTTAATCCAAAGGGAAAGGAAGATGGACTTGTGTGTAACCAGAATTCTCCAAATATGGGTCTCTATAAGAGTTATGTGCTATGCAACTCAATCAGCAGTTCTTATGGCAGTTTCATCATTAGTGGGCTCATATACACTGCCTTATGAATGTGATGTCCCAGAGTTATAAAAAAGCCATTCTTCCCTGACCCTGCTCAGTTCCTGTTTCTTGTAAACAGAATACTCCAAAGAAGCAAGGGAAAAGAGAGGATCAACATGGGTCTGTATATACAATGTACTTGGAACATATTAGTACCAGGTAAGTGATCCACATTTCTCCTTCGTGAAATTGCCTCTGTATACAAGTTGCAGCCTTACAACCTTATTAATTTCAGTGAAAGCAGTGTGGCTAAACCAGGGATCGGCAACCTTTGGCACGCAGCCTGGCAGGGTAAGCCCCCTGGAGGGCTGGGCTGGTTTGTTTACCTGCTGCGTCTGCAGGTTTGGCCAATCGCAACTCCCACTGTCCGCAGTTCGCTGCTCCAGGCCAATGGGGGCTGCAGGAAGCAGCGGCCAACACATCCCTCAGCCCACACGGCTTCCTGCAACCCCCATTGGCCTTGAGCGGTGAACCGTGGCCAGTGGGAGCTGCGATCGGCCGAACCTGCGGACGCGGCAGGTAAACGAAGCGGCCCGGCCTGCCAGGGGGCTTACCCTGGCAGGCTCTGTGCCAAAGGTTGCTGATCCCTGGGCTAAAACCTGTAGTTCGCTTTGAAAACCTCCCCAAAGTCTTTCTGTTGTTAAAACTCTTCACTGCTTAAAAAGCCATCTGGATAATCTCTAGGCAAAGAATTCAATGTTTAGAGTCAGGGCCGGCTCCAGGCACCAGCTTCTCAAGCAGGAGCTTGGGGCGGCCGCTCTGGAGAGGGGCGGTGTGTCCACGTATTCGGCGGCAATTCGGCGGACGGTCCCTCACTCCCGATTGGAGCAAAGGACTTACCGCCGAATTTCCGTCGCAGATCGTGATCGCGGCTTTTTTTTTTTTTTGGTTTTGGCTGCTTGGGGCGGCCAAAACCCTGGAGCCGTCCCTGTTTAGAGTTTCTCTCAAGGCTACAAACAAATGGGATGATCTCAAAAAGAGTTCAGCCATTTGTAAGTAATACAAGGGTCCACTGGCAGATAATTTAGGCTATCTAGGCTCCTCATGCATGCTATCAGGCATTGAGGAAAACACTGAAACAACAGGATTTGATTTAATTGAAACTTTTATATCACCTTAGGCAGAAACTCTAGATGGGGGTGCAGCACTATTTTATCTTTGCAATCACTTCTTAAGAAGAGTCCACCATTAAAGTCTGAATTTCGTACACCTTTTAGGAACACCTGATAGCTTCTAAAAAGGAAACTTTAATGAACAAACTATAATGGTCAATACCCCCAATGATTCAAAGGGAACAGGGCAGGAACCTAGTAAAACCCAAGTTCATCTCCTGAGAACTATCATGCTGATAAATTTGAAGGGAAGCGTTACAGGTGTAAAATAGCTAGCAAAAACACTTCAGATCCCTAGGAGGTAAAAATTGCACTCTTTTAAACTGCACTAATAATGATAAATCTGTAACCTCTTGTATACAAATTAAACCAAGACCTTCAAAACCAAGATGATATCAGTAACTATTACCTATTTTTTACTGAGTCAACCTGATAGAAGAGTGACCTTCCTTACTGCCTTCCCTGAATGTTGTACCTCCTACAAGTCATCCCAATAGTTCTACCTATAAAGAACAAAAAGGAATTACACAGAATATATAGCAATTTTATAGGGCATGGAAACAGAATTTATGGATCCATGGTTAGCTGATAGAAAACAAAACAAGACATTAACCTTCCCAAATGGAAATTCTGTAACTGGGAAACTAATTTAATATAGCAGGAACTAGTTTCATTTTATAGAAACTCAAAACAGCAGCCCCACACAGCCAACCACTGAACCAGCTTATTGGTTTTATTCTTTACAACTTAATTTATTACATAGAAACTTTGCTCCCTCAGGAGATCAGACAACATCGAATCTGCAAATATAGAAACATGCTATCAGATAGCTCAATGTAGTGCCAAAATTCTCAATTACCTCTTGGCTACATAGGCTACAAAAGCTTTTCCTACAGGACAGGAGCAAGCTAACTTTACACGATGCAGGAGATGAAAATGCCAGATAACTCCTAACCTTAGACATTTCACTAAGGCATGACATGATTAAAGTAAGGAGCTCAGATTTTAAATTCAATCTACCTTTTCAGGATTTCTAATAATTAGACATTTCCTACACAGTTACTAAAGGAGACACTCCACAACTGAGAAAGAAGTGTCTGGTTTTTGACTGGAGCACCCGGTTGAAAAAGTACCCTGGCGGCTCCAGTCAGCAATGCTGACTAGGCTGTTAAAACTCTGGTTGGCGGCGCAGTGGCTGGCAGGTTTCGTGCCTGGCTATGGGGAAGCAGCCGACACGTCTGACTCCTAGGCAGAGGGGCAGCAGGAGGCTTCGCGCACTGCCCCTGCCTGTAGGCTCCGCCCCGAGCACCAGCTTCGCAGTTCCCATTGGCTGGGAACAACACCCAATGGAAGCTGCGAAGGCGGCGCCTGCGGGCGGGTGACAGCACATAGAGCCCCCTGGCTGCGCCTCCGCCTAGAAGCCAGAGGACCATGTCACTGCTTCCCAGGAGCCGCCTGAAGACAGTGCTGCCTGGAGCCCACATCCCAATCCCCCAGGAGTGGGGTCTCAGAGAAGGGAGTGGGGCAAGTCAAGGGTATTCGGTTTTCTGCAATCAGAAAGTTAGGGATGGATGTTCTTATCTCCATTGTAAAACATCTTCGGGAAACACTTGCAAATATATACCACAAGTTCTTTACCCTGGACTTGAAATACTTGAATATCCCTTTAAAGTTTCCATCTGCCACACCTGCAATCAAACGCAGTATTCCATGCTGCAAATAGTTTAGTATTTTCATTTGATTTTGAACAAATCCAGAATATATATTTGATGCTTTAAATATGATTTCCAATCATGCTCATTCTTCCTTCCTGCATGGTGGGGTAATTCACTCTAAAGGGACATGATTTCTAAAGCATACTAATGTGTTGCACGTTACTGGATTCATGTAGAACCTGATAGTGTCCTTTAACAGAGTATTGTTTTAAACAACACTACATTGTAGACCTTGCTGGTGTGCTTTAATGTAGTGCTGTTTGAAACAGTACTCTCTTAAAGGATACCAGCAGGTTCTACACGAACCAAATACCTGCAACACAGTATGTTTTAGAAATCATGCCCTCTTAGCGCACATTACCCCACTGCCTTTGGTGTTTAATCCTTTACGACATCCTCTGGGAACTGCCCCATGCGACTAGCTCGCTGGTATGGATTTAAATATACAGAACACAGATATCTATACCGGGCAAAAAGTTTATACAAGGTCTATTGTCTTCCAACAAAGCCCACATTACAGATAGGATAATGTGAATCTTAACCTACAAAAATATCACATCAGTTCAATAACAGCTAAAGAACGATTCTATAAACTATTGGAGCACATATGTAAAGTAGCCAGATATTTATTAAATGATAAAACAATTGCCTCAGTCTCTAGATAAATGCAAGTTATAGTCAAACAAATGTGTTGCCAAGATATTAGCAGATTTGATTTTTAGATGTCTAATTAGTATTAGATGTATGTAAGGGAAATTGTATTTAAAATTTTTCATTACTATGTTAATATTAACTTGCAAAAGGAAAGACAAAACTAAGCATTCATGTCTACATCATGATTTAATACAGTTTCCCTTTTACTTCTATCTGATAAAACATTTCATACTCTTCATTCTCTTTACAAAACTGTTCCTCTTTCTGTTTATCTTGAATGCAATAAAAACAACATTAAAATACTGCTTCCTCAAACTAACCAATTGTACAAGTAGTGCTTTTTTAAAAAACTACCGGTAAGCCATCCAAAGTGTATGATACCTTACATTATATACTGTACTGGGGAAGATAGCCTCAATAAAATACGGTAAGGTTTGAAAAGCTACTTACAGAATTGTTTTCCATAACTATTTTTATTAAGATTTTTACTAAAACAAATTCTCTCATAGTATTGGTAACGTAGCACAATATGTCATGTATATTCTTATAGATATTGCTGTTTTAATAACTAACAATAACTAACATTGAAACAATAATCTGACTTACAAAAATTGCCCTTTAAAAGCAAAAACAAAATTAATGTAATGTGGCATTTCATTCGTCGTTGTTTTTTAACTCGGAGCAGTACAACATTGACATTTCTGACAGGATTTAGAACCTAGAATATATTGCTCTGTTCCTAGAGACATAGTTTTGCTTTTAAGGCAAAACCTTAATTGTGTTTAGTTAGTGTATTATTCTAAACCACAACAGATGGTTGACACTGTAAAAGATAATCCCTGAAAGACTCATTAATGAGGATCAGCAATAATTAGATGATAGACTTCATGTCTTCTGTAACTAACAAGTCTATGGACAACAACAAAAAATTTTACAAAAAGCCACTGCCCTCTTTGTAAAGTTCAGCAAGTATATATTACCTTTGTTGATCCACAATATATGTTGCCAACTAATATTTAGATCTGTTACAACTTATTAAAAATTACACATTTTATACAATATAACTTCAACCAAATAAGTTAAATCGAGAACACAATTACACCGCTACCTTTATATAACGCGACCCGATACAACACGAATTCGGATATAAACACGGTAAAGCAGTGCTCCGGGGGGGACAAGGCTGAGCACTCCAGTGGATCAAAGCAAGTTCAATATAACGCAGTTTCACCTATAACATGGTAAGATTTTTTGGCTCCCGAGGACAGCGTTATATCGAGGTAGAGGTGTACTTCTGTTTCCCAAGTGTACACTAGCAGTTTGTGCCAGTTTCCCTAAACTCTCTGCCATAAGTGCAAATTTATCTTCCTGGCTCCTTACTAATTAACTATATTTTCCGAAGTAGATGAATAACAATTTGTGAATGCACACTGAACCAAACGTAGAGGAAAACAAACTGAACTAGGTGCATCTTTTTATAAGCAAGCAATAGTCTTTTGCTTTTACATGCAAAAAACTGTTTAAATGCTGCCTAGCAACCATGAGTAATAATGGAAAATGCAAAAATATGCCAAGTCCAATTGAAAAGAAATATATTCACACCAGTAAATTAACAACCAATTTTATAAGGTAAATGTTCCAGTAATTAAAACTCCATATAATTTAGTTAAAACTATATTCAAGATCGATGGTCAAATCTCTGATCAAATTAAGACTTCATAATATACACATTTACACTACATAAACACTTCTTTGTATTTAATAACTATATTTTTCTTTCATGTGATCAGATACTGACAAATGATTCTTTTTCAAGGAGGCATCAATATGTATAGCAACCAGAAAATCAGTATATGGTAGGATGTTTGAATTCCGTGCAGCTATGCAGAAACAAAATTAAGCAATACTCATACATAAGCCTACTGATGTTCAAACAGAACATGTATATTCTTATAAATATTTCTGTTTTAATAACTATCATTAACCCAACAGAGACAAGAAGTCCAGAATGCAAAAATTAATACTGATACACAATACACAAGGTGCTGAGCCTCTGGCCCCATCCAGCAAAACATTTAAGCATATTGTGTAGATATAAGAAATTGATTATTCCACTGAAATCAATGAGACTGTTCACATACTTAAAGTTACACACTTAATTGGTTTGCTAGATTAGGCCAGAGTGCCCAGTCCCTCACAGGATGGTGCCCCAAAGGTACAGTACAATATGTTTGGTAGCAATAAATATCTGGGAAGGTTTAATGATAGCGTTTGATATAAATACTGAATGAATTATGTCAAACACTTGGAGCTTAGGCTCATTTTACAAAATACAATCCACATCTTGCTCCCGCCCTCTCCATGGGATGTATGCCTGAAAAGACAGGGGGGCACATGTGAGTGGCTGCAGAGGGTCAGCAAAAGGCGGGGGTGGGGGAGTGATCTGCACAACCTGCATGCCAGCAGCAAGTAGGGACTCTAGTCTGCTGTGGTATACAGAGGTTTGGCAGATGAAGTAGGGAAAGAACAGTGACACTGCCAGTGAATCCACTACAACATTCACTGGCCAACTTCCATACAGTCACAGAACCATTTCCACTGATGCTCCACAGCCCTGGGCATGAGGCAGAATGCCATTTTACCAACTCCTGCTGAGTACCACTGTGCAAATCCTGTTTCTAGGCCTTCATACAAATGAGAGATTTTCTTTTTCTGGGTAAAGAGGTTTTTTTAAAACTCTGTAAGAGTGTTGCCATTGTTAATAAGCCTTAATGATTAATGTTTGTATAGTGCTTCAAAAATATAAGTACCATATAAGTGCTACATATTATTACTGTTAAAGGCAATATTTGTATTAATATCACCTTTCAGAACTTACGTAGCATCAGCACTTCCTTTAAAAACTCCTCTTTAGGACAAACACATTATATCACACCTTGGCAAGCTTGAAAAATGAAATGTTTTAGCAAAACTCAATTAAATAATTCCTGTTGATTTTCTTCATTTCCTTTCCCATTAAGCCAATTACCAAGGTACTTGGGTCAAGGAATAAAATTAATTACCTATAATTCTTGTTCTCAAAAGAGAGCAGCATGAACCCGAGAGTCAGGATCTATTGTGCAAGAGCAAAGGTGTATTGTGACACTTAGCTCATATTTCTCTAGAGGTTTCACCTTTCTAATCATTCTGCCTGATTCATTCAGTGATGCAACAATTCACTGTTTGTTGCATCACAATTCATAACCATGGAAGCAGCCATGATATCATGAACAGTAAGGTCTGATTCAGCAAACCATTTAATGAGTAGTCTTTACCCACATTAATAGACCCATTTATTGCCAAAGTCATAGCATTAGACTTAGCAGAACTGGATTTTTATTCTTTTGTAATTTTGACAGATAATATTGATAGTTATTTTTAAGCATTTTTTTATCTATTTGAATTTTGCCAAATTTGGAAAATGTATAGCATGGAGTTGTGATGGGATCCCTGGGGTGCAGCCTGGGACTGTGGGACTGCTGTGTCCCCTTAACTCTCTATAGCCTGGGGTGTCTCCCACAATGCCTTGCTAGTGACCAGCAGCAAACTCCTCCAGGCGCTGTGATCACTCAGCACAACCGCATGTGGAGCCCCACACCCAGCTAGATTGCATGAATGCTCCCAGAGCCACTTATGAATCACACAGGGAAAGGCCCCCCCAGCTCCCAGCACTGTACCTCAGAAATATACCGTCTTGCACTGCTCAAGACGAGCGGTGCAAATTTATTAATTGGTTCACCACTTCATCAATGGAAAGTGGACATAGACCAGCCTTTGCAAAACCTTAGCACAATTGCCACACACTTCAGGCAAACTCTCTGGTAAAGATAAATAGTTAAAAAATATATTGACTACAAAAGATGGATTATAAGTGATAGGCAAAAAGTGAGAGTTAGTTACCCAAAGAAAAGAAAATATAAGCACGCAGTCTAAACTCTCAACCCTATTAGATTGGGCAACATCTAGATTAAGCAGTTTTTCCTCACCCCACTGGATATTTCCCTTTGTTGCCAAGGAGGCTAATGGCATTTTGGGCTGTATAAGTAGGAGCATTGCCAGCAGATCGAGGGACATGATCATTCCCCCCATTCGGCATTGGTGAGGCCTCATCTGGAGTACTGTGTCCAGTTTTGGGCCCCACATTACAAGAAGGATGTGGAAAAATTGGGAAGAGTCCAGTGGAGGGCAACAAAAATGATTAGGGGGCTGGAGCACATGATTTATGAGGAGCAGCTGAGGGAACTGGGATTATTTAGTCTGCAGAAGAGAAGAATGAGGGGGGATTTGATAGCTGCTTTCAACTATCTGAAAGGGGATTCCAAAGAGGATGGATGTAGACTGTTCTCAGTGGTACCAGATGACAGAACAAGGAGTAACGGTCTCAAGTTGCAGTGCGGGAGGTTTAGGTTGTATATTAGGAAAAACTTTTTCACTAGGAGGGTGGTGAAGCACTAGAATGGGTTACCTAGGGAGCTGGTGGAATCTCCTTCCTTAGAGGTTTTTAAGATCAGGCTTGACAAAGCCCTGGCTGGGATGGTTTAGTTGGGGATTGGTCCTGCTTTGAGCAGGGGGTTGGACTAGATGACATCCTGAGGTCCCTTCCAACCCTGATATTCTATGATTCTAAGTCACATAAGAACTGTAGAATGAGTTCCTAAATTTAGCATCACTAAATGAGCCTGGCAGAGGGAGAAGGCTACTTAAAAAGATATCACTTTACTAAAAGATAATGATGGGAGCCATTTCAATGGAATCAGGATAAAATATGGAATTTTTAGAAGGCTCTCATTAAAAATATGTCTCTTTTAGAGGGTCAGAATATGGTCATAGAAATTTATCATGGGATATTTGGCAAATGGAATCAACTCAAAACATTTGTTTTGTATGGACAAAAAAAACCGATTTTCCTCTTCGTATATCTGGCTGAGCTATTTTAATATCTTTTAATATCTTTAACTAGAAATCAACCTAAGTTTCATATATTTGTGCATCCATTTTTTTAAATAATTTATGCTTATATGTTATGCTCATAAGTGATGGAAGCCAAGTATAAGCCAGTTTGGACAGCTGTTGAGAAAGTTTCTCCACAATAGTCTTCCAACAAATCTCATTCAGCGCCTACAAACCATCCCTAGTGCTAGTCTTAGACTTTACCTGAGACTTTCTTGCTACATAAAATTATGCCAAATTGTGAAATGGCCTTGTAATTAATTGAAATATTCACTAAGGACTAGGGCCCTGGTCCTGCTCTCATAGAAGTCAATGGTAGAATCCCTACTGACCTCAGTGATCCAGAACTAGATTCGAGATTTAGACATCCAAACTCTATATACCAGTGACCTAGACAAAAAAATAACTCTAAAGGTTCCAGATGCGAAAGACCAGTGTTTTTGAGATGCACCCATTATTCTACCTAATACTTGTAATTCCAAATAATGATTAAAAGTGCACAAGCCAAATCATCTTTCCTTCTTTGAGTCGTGTCCCTGTGAGTGTTTCACTTCAGGTGACTCATGAGCAATATCCCGTGAAGAAGGACAGAGCTTAGGAGCTGGATCCAATAATAAAGAAAGGACTGCCATGACAAAAAAACAACAGGGTCTGATCTAGAGGCATGTACCAAGGCATACCATTTGGAAAAAGCATGCACTGATGCCTGAGGTTTGGAAATTTCAGTATGTCAGTATATTTTTTAATAATGCAATGGAGTTAGCTTAGGATCTTCTAGAATGGGCAATTATTCTCGAAGGAGACTAAATATTAGAAGTCTGGTAACAAACAAGAACACAACTAGAAACCCACTTGGAAAGTCTTTTGGTGAAGATTGTGGATCCTTTAGATCTGTCCACAACTGAAATAAACAGTCTAGGAAGCTTTCTCAGTGGTTTGGTTCTTTCCAAATAGACAGCTAACACCCTTCTAATATCCAAGGTATGGAGGACAGTTTCCTCTCTCGTTTGCTGTGGCTTTGGGAAAAGCACAGGAATGTGGATAACTTAACTAATGTGGAAGTCAGACACTATTTTAGGTACAAACTAGAGATGTGAGCATAACAATACCTTATCCTGAAAGAAAACAGAGAAAGGGGAGAGTGGAGGAATCAGCCATCAATGCTCTTAATTCCCCAACTCTGCAAACAGAAGTGATGCCCGCTAAGAACACCAGTTTCATAGACTAGTGCAGCAGAGAACACTTAGCTAGCGAATCAAAGGGAGGTTTCAAAAGACAATTAGGATACGTCGACACAGCCTCAGCAGTAAGCCTTCCCGCCCAGGTTGACAGACTCAAGTTTGCGGGACTCACACTAGTGCTCTAAAAATAGCTATATAGACCAGGGGTAGGCAACCTATGGCACGCATGCTAAAGGTGGCACACAAGCTGATTTTCAGTGGCGCTCACACTGCCTGGGTCCTGGCCACCCATCCGGGGGGCTCTGCATTTTAATTTAAATTAAGCTTCTTAAACATTTTAAAAACCTTATTTACTTTACATACAACAATAGTTTAGTTATATATTATAGACTTATAGAAAGAGACCTTCTAAAAACGTTAACATGTATTACTTGCACGCGAAACCTTAAATTAGAGTGACTAAATAAAGACTCGGCACACCACTTCTGAAAGGTTGACGACCCCTGATATAAACAGTGCTTTGAAGTCATGGCATGGGCTGGAGCTCTACCTCTGAAATCCACCCCCTCCCTTGTCTTCAGAGCCTGAGCTTCAGCCCAAGCTGCAACATCTACACCGTTATTTTTAGCATGGTAGTGCAAGCCTGAGTCTGGCTAGGAGGCTCGCTGCCACGGACTGTGTAAATGTACCCTTAAGAACCAAGTTTAAATCCCATATAGAAGCAGGCTCTCCGATTTGTGGGAAAAAGTTAACCAACTCCTTGATGAATCTTGCCATTTGTGGGATGAGCAAAGATTGAGGCTATGTCTACACTACAATTTACATCGGCATAACTTATGTAGTTCAGGAGGGTGAATAAATCATCCCCCAGCGACATAAATTACACTGACATAAGCATCGGTGTGGACAGTACTATGTTGGCAGGAGAGCATCTCCCACTGACATAGCTACTGCCACTCATGGGGGCTGGAGTAGTTAAGCTGATGAGAGAGTACTCTCCCATCAGTTTAGAGTGGCTACATTAGCAAGCTTATAGCGGCGCAGTTGTATTGGGGCAGCTGGTCAGCTGTAAACTCTCTAGTGTAGCTGAGCCCTTACAATCCCTCCCCAAAGGAATGAAAGGCTGTAATAGCTGTCAAATGAACTCTGATGGAACTAATGGAAAGACCTCATAGTCTTTAAGGTCAAAAGGGACCACAGTGATCATCTAATCTGACCTCCTGCACATTACAGGCCACAGAACCTCACTCACCTACCCCTGTAATAGACCCCTAACCTCTGGCTGAGTTACTGAAGTCCTTAAATCATGATTTAAAGACTTCAAGGTACAGAGAATTCACCATTTACACTAGTTTAAACCTACAAGTGACCTGTGCCCCAGGCTGCAGAGGAAGGCAAAAAAAAAAGGGTCTCTGCTAATCTGACCAAGGGGAAAATTCCTTCCCGAACCCAAATATGACCTGACTTCTAGGTAAAAACTGTCACTGGATATATCAATGATGAAATCACTTTCATTTTTTTGAAGGTAAGTATGTCTGAGAGATATCTTTTTGCGGTTTAATAGGACCTATTGTACCTGTCGAACAGGAAACCTCTATCAAAGAGAGCCATTGAGGAACCAAGCTCTGAAATGGAAGATGGCCAGGTTGGGATGGAGAGTCCCACCAGAGTACTGACAGAAGATGAAAAATGGTTGGAAGATGCAACGCTGGACAGGAAGTGAGGTGGATCAGGTAAGGGTACCATACCTTCTTCAGACAAGTTGGAACTCTGGGTTTGTCTTGTCTGATCTTGTTCAATATCCCCAGAATCAACGGTATCAGAGAATATGGACAAAGAAGGCGCCTTGTCCAAGGAATGAGAAAGGCATTTCCCAGGGACTGATGACCCAGGGCTCATCTCAAGCAGAATTTCTTACATTTTCTGTTGACAGTGCTCAACAAGAGGTCCACTTCTGAAAACTTCCAGGTCAGGAAAACCTGTTTGAGGGTCCAGTACCCATTCAATCTTGTGAGGAAATGTCTACTTCAATAATCAGTCATGGTGTTATGCATGCACAGAGGATAAAAGGCTGAAATGACAATGTGATTGGCTATAGGCCAACTCCACAGCTTTATTGCTTTGGCACAAAGAGAAGGGGATCTTGCCCCACCTTGATGATTTATGTGGAATATGCAGGCTATGTTGTTTGTTATGACTTTCACAGATTAGCCTAATTAAGTGAAAGAAGTGGATACAGGCATTCCTGACTGCTTGTAATTCTAGCAGGTTCATGTGTATGAGAAATTCTTGAGGCACACCATTTCTCTTGGATGGTGAGTCCCCTTTGGTCTGTTACTCATCCCACGAATTACGCATCTGAAGTTACTGATGGTAGGAGGAGGCTGGATGAAAGGAAGTCCAGCATGGACTTTGGCTGGCTCCTTCCACCAACTGAGTGAGTCTAACACCCTAGTAGGAACAAACACCATCTTGTTTAGACCATCTTTGTTTGAGATATAAACTGTTCTGAGCCAACCCTGGAAGCAATTAAGATGTAACCTGACACGTTGTGCTATGAAAGTACAAGCTGTTATATGACCCAGCAGTTGGAGATTTCTTACCTTCATCTTGGGGCTTGTTTGACTCTTGGCAATAAAGTTTGTCAATGTCATAAATCTAATTTCCTGTGGACAAACTCCGGATATTATGGCATCCAAAGACGCTCCGATGAAATTTCTCTCTTGAATTGGAGTCAAGATGGACTTTTCAATGTTTGAGCTGAAGTTCTAAGTTGTGTAATAGGGACATGGCTGTCTGCATTGCAGAGAGAACTTTGATGTACAACCAGCCCTTGAACTGCCAATCATTGAGATAGGGCTGATGAAGGTGAGCAGCTACTACTGCCAGGACTTTGGCAAAAACTCTTGGGGCAGATCAGAGACTGAAGATGAGCTCTCAATACTGGGAGTGATCTTGATACTGTAAAATGAAGAAGCCTCTTGTGAGAGAGGTGAATGGTGATGTGAAACTATGCATCCTAAGGGCCACCAACCAATCTCCAGAATTTAACAATGGAATTATAGCTGGGAGAGTTACCATCTCAAATTTCTGTGATTTCATGAAAGTGTTTAGAATCTGAGATCCAACACGTTTCCATTCTCCACTGTTTTTTGGAACCAGAAAACACTGAATAAATCCCTTTCCTTGTGTGCTGGGCTGGAACAGATTCTATCGCCCCTATGCCTAGAAGAAGCTACTAACCGTGTGCAGTAATGATAGTTCAAGATGTATATCGCTGTAAGTGTGTCTGAGTCCCTGTGCTGCTGATCGGAGAACTTTGGCAGCAGCGTATGTTCGGCCCGTACGTGCGCTGTCTCTCCTCATGCTGCACCACGAGGCTAGCCAATGCACGCAGGCTAACCGTCCTCAGTTACTTCTCTACCTCAAAGTCATAAGTGAGAACTCCGAAGTAGAGGGGAGGAGAGCAGCTAATGGATCACCAATAGGGGGACACATCTTGAAGAACCCAATGTTATAACTTCCAGGACCCATTTGAGAGATGTAATTTGCTCCCATGAAGGTCAAAAATGGGAAACTCTGTCTCCAAAAGGAGGGGAAATGGGTAGTGTGATGCAGCTAAAGATACCCAAGGAGGGGATGGTCCGGCGCCTCGACCAAGCCCTCAAAATTGATGTTTTGATGAGGAGGGCTGGAGTGGTGGTAGTGGTCACCATGGGAGGCTTCCTCTTTTGATATCACGGTTTCCTCTTAGATGGTTCAGCTAGTCTATGAAAGCCAGAGAATAGGACCAAACGGGATCTCTTGCCATTTTGGATCTGTTAAATTTTCTTTTATTTGCATGTGTGTATATATATCAACAGACCTGAATCCTTCCAGATGCACAAGGATTCATTGATGGACTCACTGAGAAGTTTCAGTCCTTCAAAAAGAAGGCTTCTATGATACTCTGAACCTCCCTAGAAAATCGCAATAGATACAACCGAAATGTTCGATACACTATGACAGCAGTTAGAGATGGAACGAGCTGCAGTGCTGGCTGCATCTAGGGGGACTTGCAACATTGTGCTTGCCAAGAGCTGACCCTCTGCTATGATGACCTATGATGTTCCTGATGTTCCGATGGAAAATAATCAATAAAAGTGTTGAGTTTACTGCAACTAGCGTGATCATACTTTGCCAACAGAGCCTCATAATTCACTATTCTAAACAAGAGGGTTACAGAAGAGTAAATTTTACACTAGAAGCCTGAGAAAACACCTGGGCACTATTGTGATCAGTTAATGTAGACGTCTGCTTAATGTGCAGCTGCAGTCAGAAAAAAAACAACAACAAAATGTTAGGAGATGAATGGGATGGAAAATATTACAATGCCATTCTATAAATCAATAGCATGCTTTCACCTGGAATACTGTGTTCAGTTCAAGTCACCCCATCTCAAAGGACATAGCAGAAATGAAGAAAATTCAGGGTTGGACAATGAAAATAATTAAGTAACCCCATCATTGGAGGTTTTTAAGAAGGTTGGACAAACACCTGGCAGGAATAGTCTAAGTTTACTTGGTCCTGTCTCAGTGCAGAGGGCTGTACCTGATGACCTCTCGAGATCCCATCCAGACCAACACTTCCAAGAGTCTATGAAAGTCATTTCACTAATGTGTAAAGAATTATCAAAACAGAACAGTCTTTATAAAGAGAATCAAATGAAGACTTCTCATTAAAGTCTTCTGCATTTACCTGATATGGTTACTTTATCAATATATTTGATTTATCTAGCAAGATAAAGTTAACCTGGCTAAGCTGTTTTAATTTGTTGAAGCTCCATATGTTCTCCTGAGAAAGATTACTAGCAGTCATTCTCCATTAATGCACAAAGGGGTGCACTTTTGACCCTACTTGGTGCCACCTGCGAGGCTGCCCCACAGATCTGTGGATTTGCAGGATCAAACCGGATCTGGGAACTTCACTACACAATGCCTGGTGCAATTACATCAACCATGATTACTCTGGAAAGTGCAATGGTCCTTTGGTGATGATTTTATATTTGACTTCTTAAGACAAATAACTTAGTAAAAATTGTCAATATTTTATTTCACAACCACACAAAATAATTTTCATCTGACAGTCCTCGTGCATGAACACAGCAGCTGTCAAAGAACTCAGACATTAAAGCAATTGTATTGCCTTCAGAGTGAAGCACTTTCATTAAATCTTGACATTTTGGCAGAATAAACTATTTTTAAAATAAATATAGCATTGTGTGCTAGAGGCCATACACATAATCCTGAAGGTTATTTAAATTCGTAACACTGAAGGAGAAATAAAAATTTTGTTGCTTAATGAACACGTGAGTATTTAAGGTAGCAATGCTCACATTACACAGTTGATCTGTTCTGTTAGTCTGGTCTTCTGGTTTTTCATGTATTAATTGTGATTTTGGCATGGCAAAAGTTTAAAACCCTGTTTCTCTGTGTTTATAATAAGCATATTCATTGAAACCAGCAGACTAAATCATTATTGGTTAATCCAGAAAATTTAACTTAATGCACAATAGAAACTAAATACTAAATATTTAGCTCACTAAGATCAACAGAGTAGATATAAGACAATGCAAAATTTAATCATTTTAGGGAAGTTAAGGCCGATTTCTTAAATTAAGTAAGTTTAGAGTAATTACAACTGCAATAATTTGGAGAGTCCATTACACTAATTAAAGTAGTTACACTAATGATATTTTATCTTTATACCATAGTGAAGAATTAGTTGATTTCCCCACAACTAACATTTTTAAAACTCTTTACTAGCTCCAAGTTTGGCAACAAGAACAGAAAACTCACCATCTCCTTAAAAAAAAAAAAAAAAAAAAAAAAAAGGACAAGACCATCTTTCATTTTCTCTGCAGAGTCAGAGTCCCTCAATTCTGAAAACAATTAGATGCCTAAATTCTTCAAAATTTTTGAACCTTTGTATAAAATGTCTGGATGTTCCTCTTATTGCAAATCCTACTATACACGGCAACTTTTCTTTGCCCTGTGGTATCCTAGCAGAAATTAAAATAGCAAGTTGTTCCCAGCCACATAATGAAATTCTAAAATCACTGAATTACCAATCCATCTCCATCCCTCCAACTACATTAACACATAACAGTCACCAAGGAAGTTCAATATATCTACAAACATCTCAATACCAACACATTAAATCCGCATCAATATGGTTCCTGTTCCACCTTATTCAACCAGTACTATCATGATTTATTTTACATATTATACTCATTCAACTCTGGACAAGAAGTTATTATATACCATCTTTCTTGATTTGTAAAAAGCATTTGATACAATTCGCAACATTGGTACACTGCACAGTAAATTATTTGTAGTATTCACCTGTCACCATTGGATTACAACAGCATCAAGCTGTGGGAGTAAAGAAATGTAAATCACACTTGGAAAAAATGCTCCAATATTAAGGTGCTGGGACTGTTAAAAAAAGTAGAAAGGTCAGAGACAAAACATACTATTAAACAAAATAAAGTTTGGGCCAGTAACCTTTTAGACTCTGACTCCAAAGAGGGTTCTAGATGTCAAAGTGTATATACAGAATGTTTCAAGATCAATATATTTTCCCAAATATACCACATAAATCAACATTCAGAATAAACTAGAAGCAGAGTAAAGTTCATGTACAAATAAAAAATTGACACCACTAGTTCTAACAAGAAATGAAAAAACTTGGGATTTTTAGTTATGTACAATTATATTGTTCTAAGAAGTGCTCCTTAGCAACAGATAGATAGAAAAAAACAAAACGATAACTTTGTCTCAGTAATGTAATGTTCATGTGCAAAAGCAAGAGAGGTAAAGCAGTTTAGAGAGCCTAGAGTTCAATCTGGCCTGTAAATCAAGACAATAATTAATTTCCTGTGTTGTGTGAATGTAAATCTAACCTTTAACTTCATTTTGTGTTACATTTTAAAATCGTAGAATCATAGGACTGGAAGGGACCTTGAGAGGTCATCTAGTCCAGTGCCCCTGCACTCATGGCAGGACTATTATCTAGACCATTCCTGACAGGTGTTTGTCTAACCTGCTCTTAAAAATCTCTAATGATGGAGATTCTTCAACCTCCCAACCTTACTTTTGTAAGTATATGCGATAATATGAATGTTACAACACTTAGTTACTTTGACTGTCATATGCGTTTTCCATCGTTTCTTTAAACATTTCTATAGTCCTCTCTTCATGAGGCTACAACCCCCAAGAGCAAAAGCTATCAGACGGAGCTTTTACTACAAAGTTTTTTTGTGTATATTCAAATATGACTGTTTTGAACCTTTTGATATGTATCTTCATTTTCAAAAACTTCTATTAAGATATAAAAATCTCTTTTCCATTAAATATGTATATTTATTTTAGTAAGAGTAGGAACTCAAACAGATGCTGTATACCTAAATAAATACTATGTTAATCTTTCTCAGTGGCTTCAGAAGTAAGCTAACCACTGACGGAAAACAAAATTCTAAAATGTGTAGCTTTTGGTAGAAAGGCATGCAATTCCCACAGTGATTTAAAAATCTCTGAAATGCCTCAGGAACTAGTTGAAAAGTATTTCTTGTGAATTTTTTAATGTACTTAACTCATTAGCAGTGACTACAGGGCAAAATCTTGTCATTAAAAGAGGTTACATTTTGTCTCTTTACCATACTTACAAGTAAATTTAGTTCTTACAATATTGCTCCTCAAGTTTTAACAACATTCAGGATCTTGCTTCTTAAAATTCCAAGAAACACTGAATACTTGCTTCAGCAAAAAACTATTTTCAGAACCATCACCACAGTACAGTGTGGTTAGAATACACTATCTCCAAGTATTTTAAGTGCACGTAAAGAAAATAGATGATCCTAGAATGAATACAAGATTTATTTAGGGCACTCTGCTGATGTTAAAAGACAGACAAATGCAGATTCAGGCCCATCATTGGCAAGAATGGCAACCGATTTTGATTGCTCTAGTTTTTGGTGCCTACCTCAAAACACTTTGGGTTTGGTTTTCAGAAGCACAGATCATTTGCAGCTTCTACTGACTTATCTAACTGGGCACTAATCTATTTATGAATGTCGCAGAATTAATTGCAAGAATTGATTTAGCCACAGTTACTCTTGGGTTATTTTAATGTACGAAATATTCTTATACAACCATCAGAATTTCAGCAGTTCAAGTTTAATGGTTTATCTTTTTAATGATTAACAATTAAGCTTTCCCTGTGAGTAAACAGAAAGGGAAAGGTAGAGTTCCATCATTTCCCTCTGATGACTACTCTCCAAAAGGCAATAATCCACAGATTTCTGCACTTTTGTCTCTGGCAGGCAGACTCCAAAATGCATACTATTTTCTCCAGAAATCTTTGAATCTATTCACATAGGAGACTATACTATTGCAAGTCTTAAGAATGCAGTATTAATTCTATATCAGACTATGGGCCTAATCCTACAAACATGCACCATACTTTCATGAATAAAGTGCATATTTAAGCATTTGTAGAGTCAGACTCCATGGACATTTTCTTAAGACTTTTAGGGTGAAATCCTGGAATTTTACATTAATTTCCATGAGTTCAGGATTTCACCCTTACTCTCGCGCTTATAATAAAGTTATAATATATAACGGGAACAGGGCCAGCCTCAGGGATGACCCACTTGGCATGATCAAGAGGGTGTCATACGGCAGCACAGAGTTGAGTGCTGCTGGTGTGGGCTCAAAAGCTGCTCCTGGCTGGCAGGAGAGTGCTGGGGGGGTGGGGGGGGGGCACCCAGCTTTCTCCTTGTTTTCTCCCAGCAGAGGAACATGTGAAGAGGGACGTATGGTGACACACAGATAGTGCTCACCCCCCCACCCCCAACATTCCTCAGCACCCCTCCTAGGGAGTTGCGAGAGGGGAGGGAGGAGCAACACCAAGTGCTTGGTCATGCAGGTCACTTTCCCCATCTGGACTGTGCCGTGAGGCGAGCATGAGAAGCTGCTGCTGTCTGCCCTCCCCTTACGTAGCCCAGTTGGGGAAAGTGACCTGGATGCAGGGAGCCCTGATGTAATTCCTCGCCTCCCCTCTCACAAACCCCTAGGGGTGCATGGAGGAGCAGCGTTGCGGGGTGCAGGGGGGAGTGAGCAGCAATGCCAGCTGCTCCATACATCCAGGACAATATTCCCCCCCATGGGCTCAGGAAGGGAGTGCAGGGGTTAGATGTGAAGGGGCACAGTGAAGGGGTCAGGGTGCAGGAGGGGAATGCAGGGGTTAGGGGCACAGTGTAGGGGTTAGAGGCACAGGGGGGCAGGAGTTAGGGGTGAAGGGGGAGTGCAGGGATTGTGAAGAGCGCACAGTGCAGGGTTTGCCCATGGGGGCCAGGGGCACCAAAGTACAAGTTTGCCCAGGGCACCATTTTCCCTAAAGCCGGCCCTGGAGAAAAACAGCGAGTGCTGAGATGGCAAAAGAAAGAAAGAAAAAACAGGACAATTATACAATGCATTCTAGCTGCATTTTAATTCTTATACCTTTCTGTTTACTGAATGGTTTAACACAGAAATCATATTTTTAAAAGTACTTTATACAAAAGTAATAAACATCATAACAAAATATTTATTAGCACCATTCACACGTGCAAGTGCATCCCACAAGTTATGTGGCCTACAATGTTGACATGTTTTAAGATATTCTAAATAACTAGTATTGTATGAAAGTAAGAATTTACAAGAAGGATTTCTCAGAGAAAATATGATGGCAGCATGAAGCATCTAGAATATGCAAAAGACTACATTAAATGAACATTACTACAGTTTCAAAGTCAGGCACTCAAGAGTTAGGAAATGCCAAAATTAAGGTTGCCCGGGCAGCCCTAATTTGCCCCCTTTGCATTATAATACAATCTTTAATTTAGGGATGTAAAATGTTAACCAGTAAGCATTAGTCTTACCAGTTAACCCACCTTAACCGTTAGCTCCCGGGCCACCTGGCCAGCCCCAATGGCCCCGCACCAGCCGGAGTGGCCCCAGCCATGCCAGCCAAAGCAGCCCCAGGCCTTTGCCGGCCCTTTAATTGATTAACCATTTAAATTAAACATTTTTAATCGTTTAAACAGTTAACTTTTAAAACTTTATTTACATCCCTACTTTAATTACTAGGGCTGTCGATTAATTGCAGTTAACTCACACAATTAACTCAAAAAAATGAATCGTATTAAAAAAATTAATCGTGATGAATCGCAGTTTTAATCGCACTGTTACACAATAGAATACCCACTGAAATTTATTAAATATTTTTGGAAGTTTTTCTCCATTTTCAAATGTATTTATTTCAATTACAATACAAAGTGTACAGTGCTCACTTTATATTATTTTTATTACACTGTATATGTGTATTTGCACTGTAAAAATGATAAAAGAAATAGTATTTTTCAATTCACCTCATACAAGTACTGTGACTGAATCCTTGGGGGAGAACTGTATGTCTCCTGCTCTGTTTTGCCTGCATTCTGCCATGTATTTCATGTTGTTATAGCAGTCTTGGATGATGACCCAGCACATATTGTTCGTTTTAAGAACACTCACTGCAAATTTGACAAAATGCAAAGAAAGTACCAATTGGAGATTTCTAAAGCTAGCTACAGCACTCAACCCAAGGTTTAAGAATCTGAAGTGCCTTTCAAAATCTGAGAGGGACATGCTTTCAGAAGCATGCTTTCTTAAAAGAGCAACACTCTGATACGGAAACTACAGAACCCAAACCAACTTCTGCCGGTGGCATCTGACTCAGATGATAAAAATGAACATGCGTTGGTCCCCACTGCTTTGGATCATTATCGAGCAGAATCCATCATCAGCATGGACGCATGTCCTCTGGAATGTTGGTTGAAGCATGAAGGGCCATATGAATCTTTAGCACACCTGGCACGTAAATATCTTGTTTATAACAGTGACATGCAAATACATGTTCTTACTTTAAGGTGACATTTTAAACAAAAAGCGGGCAGCATTATCTCCTGCAAATTGTAACCAAACTTGTTTGTCTGAGTGATTGGTTGAAGTAGGACTCAGTGGACTTGTAGGTTCCAAAGTTTTCCATTGTTTTATTTTTGAATGCAGTATTTTTTTTTTTACATAATTCTACATCTGTAAGTTCAACTTTCACGTAAAGAGATTACACTACAGTACTTGTCTTAGGTGAATTGAAAAACGCTATTTCTTTTGTTTTTCAAAGTGCAAATATTTGTAATAAAAATATAAAATGAGCACTGTAGACTTTGTATTCGGTGTTGCAATTGAAATCAATATATATGAAAATGCAGAAAACATCCAATAAAATGTTATTCTATTATTGTTTAACAGTGTGATTCATCACGCGATTAATTTTTGTAATCGTTTGATAGCCCTATTAATTACATGATCACACATTATTTATCCCCTAGACCCTCTGCCTCAGTCAATGCACAGGATGGACCTACACTGGGTTGTGTAGTGAAGACAACTTGTCAGTAAAACTCCTGCTTCATTTGTTACCCAAGGTGAGTAGTGAATGAGGCAGAGGACTGTAGGAAGAGAAAGTAAGGTCTCCAGATTAAGGCATTTGAATGTTGTGCTCAGCTCCATGCCCTGCTACAGATGGATTCCTCAGGAAATTTAGTTGCTAAAATCCAAGAAGTCTCTACTGAGCACCTACAAACTGCAATTTTTCAAAGGCGCACATCTTGGCTGGATTTTGACAAGGATGGCAAGAGGTACACATTGCTGACACAGAGGTCAACTCAAGACAATTTCAAGTCCCTGCTCCAGAGCATGGGGCCCCTAGAGCTTATCAAAGAAAAGGTCATCACAATGTTTTTTTACCATGGGCAAAACGACTTATTTTCCCTAACCTCTGAACTGCTTTAACTGACATTTTCCAAAAAAATTCAGCATGAAGCATATAGCCAGCATGGAAAGTTACAAAGTAAACAGAAACAGTTGGGCAAAGTTATAAGCAACTGAAAACTCAGTCTTAAAATGGGAAGTGTTGGGCAACCTTAACAATAGGAATCACTACTTGCTCGATTTATGAGAGAGAGAGAGAGAGAGAGAGACAGCATTCACAGAATGTCCAGGCCTTCTTGAACTAGTAGAAGTTTTAAAGAACAATAGACACTAGCAGAGCCTCATTACTGCTGCATGCTAGCTTGTAGTATACCACAATGCTTGCCATAACAGCAGTTTGATTCTCAGCGTTAACAGTCAGAACAAAAATTGACAAGCTTGTCACTTCATATATTGTCTAGAGCCTGCTACATTAGCAGGGTGGGAGAAGTCACTTCCCTTGATGTTGGAGAAAAAATGCTCTTACACAGAGTAGTGCACATAAATCTACAAGGTATGCTTGCTGGTCCATACCAAATTTTGGTTTCATAACACGAAGATGCCAAATTTAAAGGAATATCTGCAGCTGTACTTATTCTTGTCCTAGAATAATTATTGAACCCAGAGTACTTTGCTTCACTGTTAGACATTTGATCAATTATATATAAGGAAATATCCAGCTGAATGTCAAGGTTATAATGTGGTAGTAATAATATAAGTAACAATGTAATAATATCTTTACTATGCCCAATTTACTACTGTTTTTCTTTTTTAGTGTGCTTCAGACTGAAGTTAATTATTTTGTACTTTGAGGCATCTCAAATATAACAGAAAAGGGTCTGTGTTTAAAGAATGTGAATGTGTATACAGGGATGTTCTAACACTCTTAATTAGATAAACAAACAATGTGTTTCTTTCATGAAGGAATATTGTTTTAGGAAAGTACGTTCAGTAAAAAAAAAATTCCAATAAAAAGTCAACACATTCTAGGTCAGTTTAACTGTAACTGAAATTGTGAAATATATTAACAAAATATGATGTGCCAACGCCTCAGTTCTGTTTTCCTTTTCCTTCCAATTTATCTTTCTTTTTACCACAGGAAGCTATCAAACCACTCATACTACAAGTTTCAGCTACTTTCCCCAAGACAGAAAATGTGCAGCCAACGTGCCTGAATATTAGATGTCTGCCATATATTGCAAGTATAAAATATTTTTAAGTAGATGCACCTTAACAAAGAACAATCATTTGTATTTCTATCACATTAGGCCCAACATCAGGTCATCAGCTAGAACAACTCATGAGAGGGCTAAAAGTTAGACAGAAGACTCCACACCCCCTTAAATCATGGGAATGCTACTGCACAATGTGGTGAATGTGTGCAGATTTTTGAAACACACAGACAGCAGGGGGTGCACCCCTCCAAACCTATATGTCTTAGATACAGAGGACATGAGGAAGGTTGTAGATGATCTGAGCAAACCCAGCAGCACAATTCCATCTAGAACAGTGCTGATGGCTGAAATCTAGCCCTCCTATGTAAGGGGGTTTGAATGTGCAGAGGAGCAACCCATATGAAATAAGACAACTGGGTCAGTATTAATCCAGGAGCTATTTTTTGTGAATTTGACAGGGTGTGATGCTGCAGAGAGTGTCTCCCTAAACTCATGGAGAACCAAAACACATGGCAAGTCTTCCGCAGGGTTCGAGGTAAGGATGATCGTAGACTTGACTCCCTTCAACAGGTCTTGGTCTGTGTAATCTAATTTTCTAATATAGTCATGCCTTCCATCCAAAAATTCAAAAAGAATGATTCTTCCCCAAAACAATTAACAGGGAAATATCAATCCATGTATCCTGACCAGAAACAGTGAGGCACTCAGACCTTACATCAAAAAGTCTTAGCAGGGTACTTTAGGAGAGGTTGATAGGCAAAGGTTTTACATTTACACTTGAAGGGGCCATTACTAACCCAGCTTTTGGAGTAGATTCTGTTTTGAGAAGCATAGAGTAGACCGAGGTAATGGCATTCAAAATTCTAACATTATCAGTCCAATGTACACTATAACAAAAGAGAACAAAGTAAAATTCTTAGTGATTTATTCAGTTCTCCTATACAAGTCAAAAAAATGAATTTTCCTTTCTTCTTGTCCATCAGGTGAAGACAAAATTAATTGGTCTATTAGCATCAGCTTGCCTTGTAGGTTGTTCCACCTCCTAGGTGTGTTGGCACCCTGTTTAATTTAGTTCAACATTCAGAAATAAATTTTGGACTTTGCAAGCACCTCTTGCTGGTAGGTAGCAGGAATCTCAAGGTTTCTACACAAACACCTTAATTTGGCTACACTTTTCCAGTTGCCTTGTGAGACATCAAAGCCCTAGGCAATTTCATTCTGTGTTTCCCCTGTGGCCAACAGGAGGATTTAGGTAAATGGATGCTTAGCTTTTCAAAAGTGCCCTAGTCAGGTGGCTGTATGGAAATCTACAACCAGTGCCAGAAGTGAGCACTCTCTGCCCCATCATGATTTCAGCATTTCATGCTTTCAGGTGAAGCACCACCAAACATCCAACCCCACACCTCAGTAACAGGTTTCCCAATTTTGTACCTTAAAAACCTGGTCACCATACACAGAAGTAGAAGCAATATCTATTGCTGGGTCACTGGAGTGTGGAGGAGAAAAATCAACTGGCCCCGGCTGAAGTGGAAGATATCTCCTGTTCTTCTCCTGCACATAGTGTTTCCTCCATGGCACAGCAAGAACAAGGAATTAAACTGACCATGATCACATCAGTTTCATTCTGATGTTCCTGCAGACACGAATGGATGAAGTATTAGGTGTAGCACCATTTTGCAATCCTTAGCAAACAAAAACTAAATAAATAAAAGGTGCAAGGAGAGAAGACAAATAAGGAGAGGAAAAGGGTGAAATTTTAGAAGGGGCAGATGCACTGGTGTCATTATGGATAATGAATGTTAATTTACGACTAATTTTTATCAGGTCACTTTTGCCACAGCAGTAGGAAGGAGTGCTGGAATTACAGGGCACTTGAACTCCAAAGGATAGTAGCATCTCCCACTGCTTTCTATCTCTTCTGGCAAATGGTAGGGAGACACCTCCAAGCCTCCTCAGACAAAAGAAAGGCTTTCTATAATGGAAGAGGGTGAAAAAGAGGGAGGAAGCTCCCTAGCAAGACAGGAGAGGAGAGAGACTAAAGCAAGGAGGAGTGAAGAAAGATTAGGTGGGGTTAAGATACGCTCAATTATTCCTCGAACTTGTCATGATCACCAAGCATCTAGTTCCCCACAGGCATCATAGCAAAGTGGGTCTTCCCCACTACCCTCTCTCCACAGTCAGGTCAGTCCTGTTGTGGATGAGCTCAAGAAGGGCACTGCATGCCTTGGCAATGGCATGGAAAAAGGCATAGAGATTTTTCTTGTAAGAAGACGATTGATAAAGCAGAGAGCAATGTGAACAGACCATCTTCTTAAACAGCTTTTTGACTAGTCTCAGTGCTTCAGTAGATAGGACTTTAGAGATAATACTGAGATGGAGTTAAAAGTAAGATCATACCTAAAATTACCGGAAAGAATATCAGTAGAATAGGTAGGCTAGTCAACCAAAATCTGCAGTTATCCTCATCTGCCTTGAGCCTTCCATACAGGACACCAAAGTCTATATTGACTGAAAAACACCTCTTGGTAACTGGTACTCTCCAAAGTGAAGGGGATCTCCACTTCATGTAAGGACCAAAATGAACTCCACTGACTTTGAAGTTCCACCTGCTTATATCTAGACTGAAATTGGTCAGAGCCAAATTCATAGATTCTAGGACTGGAAAGAACCTTGAGAGGTCATCGAGTCCAGTCCCCTGCCCTCATGGCAGGACCAAATACTGTCTAGACCATCCCTGATAGACATTTATCTAACCTACTCTTAAATATCTCCAGAGATGGAGATTCTACACCCTCCCTAGGCAGTTTATTCCAGTGTTTAACCACCCTGACAGTTAGGAACTTTTTCCTAATGTCCAACCTAAACCTCCTTTGCTGCAGTTTAAGCCCATTGCTTCTTGTTCTATCCTTAGAGGCTAAGGTGAACAAGTTTTCTCCCTCCTCCTTATGACACCCTTTTAGATACCTTAAAACTGCTATCATGTCCCCTCTCAGTCTTCTCTTTTCCAAACTAAACAAACCCAATTCTTTCATCCTTCCTTCATAGGTCATGTTCTCAAGACCTTTAATCATTCTTGTTGCTCTTCTCTGGACTCTCATCATTGGTATAAGGTGCAGCTCTGCTGAAGTCAAGAGATTTGCATCCTTTTACAGCAGAGCTGAATCTAATCCCATGTGCATTGTTCCTTCTAGATGTAATGGTATACAACTTGAAACAAGCTCTGAGTTACAAGAAATCAGCCAAGTGATGGTGCCACAGCAATCAGGGAATGCTGATTTTTAAAAAGTATAAACTAACAAATAAAAACAAAACCTTTCAAATGGGTAACCTATGCAGGTGTCTGATCTTGTCACGGATGCCCATCTTCACCTGTTTGTTTCATATGTTGCATATTGTTTCAAACTAGATAATAGGTTCCCTGGGACAAAGGCTATATCTTGTTTGTACAGTGCCCAGCGCAATGGGGCCCCAACCCCGAAGGGGGCTTTTGGGTACTATCGCAATATAAACAGAAACCTCTAGACAAATGAAAAAAAAAGAGGAAGAAAAAAGTATGAAGTAGCTGCTGGTGGGTGATGTGTTCTCTTTTGGGATTTTATTTACTCAGGGTGCAGGGGCCACAGAAGGCCCTAAGCTCAGTGGAACCATAGAAGTTTCACTGCATGTGGGCAAAGAACTGCACATCAGTCACATACACACTACAGCTGGACTCCACATCTGTTCCACATAACCTACTACAAGTTTGGGGAACATACAGATGGAAGAGTAAGACGGACAATGGCTCTATAACAGGGGTTGGCAAACTACGACCCAGGGGCCGTATCTGGCCCTCCAGACATTTTAATCTGGCCCTCAACCTCCAGCCAGGCAGCGGGGTCAGGGGCTTGCCCCGCTCTGCGTGGCTCCCAGAAGCAACGGCATGTCCCCTCTCCCACCAGGGGGAGCCAGGGGGCTCTGCACGCTGCCCCCATCCAAGCACTATCCCTGTAGCTCCCATTGACTGGGAACCGCAACCAACAGGATCTGCAGGAGCAGTGCCTGTGGACAGGGCAGCGCACAGAGCTCCAGGACACGCTGCTACTTCTGGGAGCTGCTTGAGGTAAGTGCCACCCAGAGCCTGCACTCCTGATCCCTTCCTGCAACCCTGCCCCAGCCCTGATCCCCCTCCCGCCCTCTGAACCCTTCAGTCCCAGCCTGGAGCACGCTCCTGCACCCTGAACTCCTCATTTCTGGCACCACCCCAGAGCCCGCACCCTCAGCTGGAGCCCTCACCCCCTCCCACACCCCAACCCCAAATTTTGTGAGCACTCATGGCCGCCATACAATTTCAATACCCAGGTGTGGCCCTCAGGCCAAAAAGTTTGCCCACTCCTGTTCTATATTCACATCCAGTAATTAGATCCATTGTCCACAAACCCTTGCAATAAGATGTGTGTAAAATTGTTCTACATCTTGCCCAAAGGTTAAGGGTGGGTATACCTCATCCCCCATCTAGCTCCCAACACAAAACCTGCTTGCTCTTTGTGCATGGAAAAGCATGGTCAATCTCTCCATCTCAGGGCACTAGAAAGCTGTTTCATTGGAGAACATAAAACACGATCAACAGGTCAATAACTTCTTTTCTTTTTTTTTTAAATCTGTATGGTGGTAGTACCTAGGACCCCCAATCATGGACCAGAACCCCAACTGTGCTAGGTGCTGTACAAACATATACCAAAAATGGTTCCTGGCTCAAACAGCTTACACTGTACATAAAGTTCCTGTATTCATCACTTAAAAGGAATATGCTAGATGCCTGGGAAACTGCAGAATCTCCCTTCTCACCTGGCTTAAGTTTTCAGAAAAACAAATCCATACTCTCTAGCTGCATAACAGTTCATCTGGTGCAATGATAGCTAGCTATTTCCACTGCTAGAAACAAACAAACAAACAAAAACATTAAAGGAGAAACAGAATACTATTCCAGCAATCGTAACTCATGCAAGTCTGCAACTGATTTCAACATTATTTACATATACATAAGAAGAAGAGGTTAGAAAGCAAACAGAAAACTAAAAGATCTTACAAGGGAAGTTTGTCTCCACCTGCTGGATGGAATGAAAGCAGCAAACTATCCAGGTGTAGAAGGTACAAGAACAAATTGACTTCAGAACTTGCATCTACATTTCAAACACTGTACAGCCATGTAATGTTCAATATAAATTTCTCTAGAATCTAGACTATTGAAATATGACTATATAAAATACGACAGATTGTGTTTAAAAATTAGTGGTTATTTTCTTGGCGCCAGAGTTTAATAATGAAAACAGTAAATAATGCCACCAAGCACATACATAGTGCCTTTCCTTAGAGGATCTCACAGCACTTTGCAAAACTGGGTGATCACCATTAACCCCATTTTATAATGGGTTACATGACTCCTCTCCCCAAGAGGCAGGCATTGCACAGGCACTAGCGGATAAAGTTTACTCACTCTGCCACACTGTTTTTCACCAAAAGGAGACCACTTAATGGTCAAATGGCAATTTAGTTTATCCTAAGGATTACTGTGGAATGAATGCCAGCAAATGTTCCCATTTAATCTCAACACAATTAGGCCAAGAAGTGCTAAATGCAAAAGAGGAGTTTTCTTACGTTGGCAACCTCAGGTTGGTCAGACATGTCATCTACTTTACATGTTCCTTAATATAAGCAATTTAATCCTAACTAACGTGCATGCGCACACATTCTCCAGAAAGTATTAATCATGTTTACTAAGGAGAATTCCATTAATTAGTTGTCAACTTATCTTGCACCGATTACTTCTTTTTCTGGCCTTTTTAAATGGAATTCTTTATAATTCCTTAGTATCATATTTAATGCCAGCACTTTAAGACAGCCACATTGGTTTTATTTTAAAAGTCCGCTCCAGCATGTTTTTATAATATACTTAACTGCCTACTGTAGAGGAATTGATGCCAAATGTTCATTATGGCAACAAAGAACACTGGTGTAATCCCCTTCTATTGTCCTCACCTATTTTTGGAGCCTGATTTGGCAACCTTCCTGCCCACTGTGAAACAACTGAGAAAAATGGTTAATTGTATATGGTATACTGCCTCAGTAATGTTATCAGAGTATATAGCACCCTCTGTGCACAAATTATACTTCCAGTTACAAGTGTGTAACTATCAACTTCAGAGGATTCTTCTGTATTTATGTAGTGAGTAGAATTTGATCCTCCGTCTCCTGGAACCCCATCTTCTTGTGGTATTAAATCTCAAAATGAAGTTTTTAGGGTAATATAAAAATGGGTCCAGGCACAGAACAGCAGGAGTTACACCTGCCTGCTCTCTACTATAAGATTGCCAATTGTGCAGTTACTTGGCAGAAAAATAGCTAAGTTAAACTATCATGAGTATGGAAATAGAGATCTAAATAAATAAAATCTAATGAAGAAATTCCAGATAGTACTTTATTCCAAAACTGATAGACCTATGCTAGATGTAAAATAGATGATATAGAATAAATAGACTACAATTTATCAGTGTTTATTCAGTAGTATTGAAAAATACTTTAGATATATTGTTTGTAATATCAGAGTTATTCCTTTGAACATTTACCAGAATCATCATTGAAATTAAGAATAGTTGAGAGATTTCCAGCTAAATAGACTTCAAATGTTAAACACTCAACAACTAAATGTATTTCAGACTAGTTTGTATTAAATCATTTTTCAAAGGAGTATTAAAAAACGCTAGGTAACTTTCTTACTTCAAAAAGAAAAAGATAATCCTGGAAATTAAAATAATTGAAAAGTCCCTCTAACTGTAGGCTCTCACTTCAACCCATATTTATAAACATTTTAAACTGAGAATTCTCTGGAAAAAAAGCAGAAAACAAAAAAGAACACTGAACACTTGTCTTTAGAGGAGAATAGATATATAACAAACATTAACAGCTTACTGTGGATAGTGGTTTAATCAGGAAGTAGCCATTATCCTTTCGCTACAGAGCAGTGACAGCACTCCAAAACAACAAGCCGTGATATTTTTTTCTCAGTTAAGAGGACTGAAAGAACACATACTATTTTGCTCCAGCTTTGCTGACCCCAAAGGTCACCAGATGTCTGTTATCAAAAGCTATCATGAAAACATAATCCAAGCAAGTAGTTACAATGCTAGATTTGTGGAAACATCTAAAATCTGTCTAACACAACCTCTCTCTGTGTGTATTACTCACAAAACATGGCTGTCTTATTCAGAGATTAGCAATTATTGTAATGAGATACTGTCGGAGAGGGTCAAATAGTACTTCCTGCAGTTTACACATCTTGATTTCCTGGTAAACAAACTGAAAGGCAGGTGGAGCACTTAGATCACTGGTAAACAAGTATGCTCACATGACCAAAAGCAACCCAGGTGAACTAATTAGTTGCAAATACAATGTATAATTGTTCCAATTTAACTGCATCAGAAATAAAAATAACTAAGCAAAATGCAGATTTTTAACATTGGATAAATGGCAATTCTGTACTACATGATGTTTTTTAAGCATGGCTAAATATAAAAGAATCATTTGAGTTAACTGAAGTTCAAATACACACATGCAATAAACTGCTGCTGAAGTTCTATTAGAGGAATCAGTACACATCTTATGATAAAAACTCAATCACAAGTTATTCTTGGAAAAATCTGAAATCTGAGAAACAATTGCTAATAGCTGTATTTGGAGGTTTATAATTTTCACCCTCTTTTCAGAAGTGAAAGGAAATAAACAACTTTCTAAAAAGATATTATATAATATATTATTTAAAAGCAACCAAAATTAACTCTAAAGTGCAATTTAAAAGAAAAATAAAACAATGGTTGGATAAAGATGTCAATTGCAGGCTCCTTCACAACACAGAGCAAGAGGCTAGTTGGTTTGATAGCTTGACACAAATCAAAATTGTCACAGATATTAGCTTGGAAGGTTGTGATGTTATTTAAGTGTCTAGAATCCCTCCTCCCCCCGCTGCCTGCTGAAAAGGGGGTGCAAGAGCCTCTGGTAGAGAAGAATTTGAGCAATAAAAATAATCCTCTACTCCAGATATTTAAAAAAATATCTAATGTGCAAGAAGTGAGAGAATCTGCACTTAATTTCTCTAAAATACATTTTTGTTGTAACTATCTCCTCAAATCCTTCATATTTCAACTGGATACTCTTCCCTCCCCCGCTCCAAGGGAGGCAGTGGTCATTGAATGCCTTTGACCACCTAAGACTGTTTTCCTCCCAAAAAATCTTAGTCACAGAAGGAACTGACATCAGCGGGAGAAGGCTATTGCTTCCCTATTTAACTGACAGAATCCACCAATGAAGAAAAGTTAAGCGGGTCCAGTTTACAATCACACTCTCCCTGATGGACATTCTTCAGGAGTTGACGGGGGCCATGACACTATAAAGAGTAAAACCCCATAAAAACAGTGACCAATGGGAAAGGAAACCTCTTACCCTCAAGAGTAACATGGGGAGTACACAAAAGGGACATCAACTTTCCTCTCTGAGAAACAGTTCAGCATTCAGCCACAGAAAAGCAGCAAATTGACAAAGCTGGAGAATGAAATCCAGGTACGGAATGAGCATTGGCAATGCAAACTTCCACTAACTATACTGTCAATGTACCCTGACCCTATCTCAAAATCACCTCTAGGAACAAGGACCTGATCCAAAACCTATAAAAGTAAATTGAAAGAATCCTATTCACTTCAGGGGGGGTTGGATCAAGCCTAGAGAGCATATCCTAGGCTGAGGCCTTGTCTACACTAGAAAGGTTTGCCGGTATAGTGGAGAGACAGCTTATACTGGAAAAAGAGTTCTTTTGCTAATATAGCTATACCAGTTCCACAAATAAATAAGCAGTATCATCAAAAAGACATTTTTGCCAGCACAACTGCGTCTACACTACAGCTTTTACCAGCCTAGCTATGTCTGTTAGGGAGTGTGTATTTTTCGCATTCCTAGCTGACTTAGCTATGCCAGCAAAACTTTTAAGTATAGACCAGGCTTGAGTGTTTCTACGAAGACTGCCAACAATGGTACCATCGCAGTGCTAAAAGTATGATAATGGTTTGAGTAGGACATCTGTCCACCAATAAACCAGGCCCCATGATTAAATGTAGTTCATAAATTAAAACATTCCAAAAACTATGCTAATAATATCAGCAAAAATAGTAAAGGATTCTTCTTGTAAAATATTTATATTTTACATAGTTGATTTAAAAGATTATCTTGAGATTTTTAAATGTAATAAAAGATTATTTCATGCATTAGCATGGCCATAATTATTGTAACAAAATGCAGAGAAACAACTCATTCCCTTTAAAAAAAAAAAAACTATTTCAAAACATCAAAATTGTATTGCTGGAATCTGTTGGTTTGTTTTTTTCCTTACAAAAAGTGATTCTTGTCAAAAGATATGGTTAAAAAATACAAATCTTCAAGCAGAAATACAGCCTTGTGCTTAAGAGAAAAATCTCAACAAAGCTCTCTTTACGATAGTTTAAAAAAATACCTTTCCATAAACAGTACACAGTTCATAGTGAAATCAATGGGAGTTTGCCTCTGACTTCACGCGAAGCATAAGAGATAGTCAGTTAGTGCCTGACATTAGAAACTTTTCACCCAAAAAATCCTTACTCACAAAAATAGTCCCAATGAATTTAATGGGTCGTACACGATGTAGGGTTTTTATGGAATGGGACATGTGTACTAGAGTTGTTATTCAGATATTAGCTATTGAGGTGAACAATTCGTCTCAGATCATTTCAATACACATTACCCACACTGCAAAAAAGTAATTATTAGGTAAAGTGTCTTTGCTATGGTACATGAAGTGAAAGAGGATATACACACACACAAATATGATATCGGCAACAACAAAATAGGATACATCTTTGGTAAATGTTCCCAGCTTACCCACAACTCCAAGCCAGATACCAGTGTTAACAAGATTACACGCAATAAGGGTTATTTTCTGACCCTTCCAACCACCAGAGGCCCTCCAGTGACTCATCTCACCTCACACTTGTCAGTCACTTGCTTAATCGTATAATGCCCAAGTCTCATGAGGCCCCAAACCTGCTAAAATATTGGAAAGTTTAAAAAGAGATCTGACAAGGTAAGGAAACTGTTTCTGTGCTTGTTTCATTTAAATTAAGATGATTAAAAGCAGCATTTTTCTTCTGCATAGTAAAGTTTCAAAGCTGTTTTAAGTCAATTTCCAGCTGTAAACTTTTGAAAGAACAACCATGTTTTGTTCAGAGTTACAAACAACCTCCATTTCCGAGGTGTTTGTAACTTTGAGGTTCTACTGTAGGTATATTTTTACTCTTATCTGTACTTTCAGACAGCAAGTAGTTCTGCGCTAACAAGAACATTCAGGTTGATCTTCAGAGGTGGCTCTGAGTAGAGTACATTGCAGTAGACAAGGGTAAAAGTAATAGAAGTCCTGGACTGTTGGATTTCTGTTACGCAGTCCACATTAGAGAGGAAGGGCTACAATCTCCAAGTAAACGGCAAATAGTGCAAGGCACTATGGCCAGAGCTTTGCATTTTACGTTATTCCTTAGGCACCAAATTTGCTGCAGAATCCACGTCACTATAAAACTTTCCTTTAAAACAAAACAAAAATCTTCTAGCTGACATAGCTGTGAACATAACCTCCTGAATATGAACTGAATGAAACTGATGCAGTCATCTAAGTATACAAACAGACAACATAAAAAATGGCTCTGAACAGTGTGAACTTCCCCCATTCATCTCCATGAGTGTTAAATCTGAAACTTAATGCTGATGGTTTCACATCAGTGTGGTTAAATCTTTCCTGCTAATGATCTGAGCAAGAATACCCAGCTAACATGTATATCCATTTATGTGAGCTGCATGGACAGATTCATGGGCAAGGAGAGACCAGTAGGCCAGCTGAATACTATCAGAATTTGCTGGGGTGAGACACCAGCAATTCAAACCATTCCTACGTTCCCTGACCCCTAAAATCTCAAGTTACTTCCAACTCTGCCCACCAGAAGGAGGGAAAGTGGAGATGCAGATTATTCTCCTCTACCAAAAGTCTCAACCACCTCTTCCAAAAAACCCAAATGCATCTTACTTCTTCATAAGTGACAAATCTTTCAGCTATTCCCTTTCCGACGAAGTGCAATTCCCACCTCCCAAGCAATCTGGAACGAGTGAGAAGTCTTACTCATTGGGCCAGATTCTAACATACTCAGATGTGTTAAGCACTACTTTATTTCATGTGGCCATTCATAGAATAAGCTAATATTCAGCTTGAGTAAAGAGTATCAGAACCTGGCCCTATATTTGGAAAAGACATTGCTTTAAAAACATGTAGCAAGCTAATCCCTTTTCTCCATAGTGTTTCAAACAGCTCATGCCAGTTCAGAAGGAGCCTCTTAGTGCTGCTCAGAAATTGTGTAGCAGCTGAATTCCCCCTACCTGTCTTAGTCCTAGCCCTACCAGGGCATAGGGTGGAGCGGGGATTCCTGCAAGAGGCAGGAAGGAGATACAGCATCCTCCTCTGCTCTTCCTCCTCTGAAGCAGCCTAGGCAGTGTATTGTGGCCACAGGGCCTGGTGCTATTACTCGTGATTTCTCTGGTTTTAGTTTACAGATTGCTCCCCCATCACCAGCCCCAATTTTAAACTGAATGCTTGAACATGTGACATATTAATTGGATCCTAAGGTAATATCTTGAATCAAAAGATGCAAGTGAAATATTGCAAGTACTGATTAGCAAGAGCCACTAAAAATTATATACTTATTGCCCACTATGTCTGCAATTTGTCCTCAAAGTCTTTTCTTTGTAAACTGAATTAATTCTGCGCTTACTAAAGGTGGGTCGTGGAATACACATCTGCATCACATCTTGAAGAACCACAGTTACAGTAAGTAACTTTTCCTTCTTCGAGTATATGCAAATGTGTGTATTCCAAACATGTGACTAGTGAGCAGTAGCCACATCCCCAGACAGGGCTCAGAGTCTACCTGAGTAAGGATTGCAGGATACTCTTCTGACATTAGCGTCCGCTCTGGAAGAAGCGGTGATCCTGTAATAGTCCGTAAATGTATGTGTAGATGACCATATGCCCCCCCCCCACATATGGCCCCCCTACAAATGCCCAATATGGAAATGTCATTAAGGAACGCCACCGACATTGCCTGCGCTCTCGTTGAATGTGCCCATATCTGGTGAAGTGGCACAGCCAATGGTATATCATACTCAGTCTTGATGCAAGACGTTATCCATCTAGAGATGGTCTGCACAGAGACCACCTATTCCTTTCATGGTGTCCGCATATGATATGAACAGGCAAGGCGAAGCACAAAACTGTTCAGTCCTGTTCAGAGAAAAGGTTAGACAGTATCTAATGTAAGGAGGCATTGTTCCTCTGGGAAAAAATGCAGATAAGGGGAAAATATAGGCACATACATTGCCGGGTTCAAATCAAACTGAGAGACCATTTTGGATACAAGGTATGGCCGGAGCATAATCTTGTCCCTGGAGAACTGGTGTAAGGTGGCCCAGCCATCAGAGACTGCAACACACCCTCTTAGCAGAAATAATGGCTATCAATAATACAGTCTTCTGAGATGGAAAGGGTGTGACGGGGCCCCAGGGTATGACTTGGAACTGTAGGATTGCTGTGCCCCCTTAACTTTCCAGCCTGGACTATCTCTCACAATGCTTTGCTAGTGACAAGCAACAAACCCCTCCAGGCGCTGTTATCACAGCCACCAACATGCAGAGACTCAATGGATGCCTAGAGGCCAGACCTGGAATCGATGGTACGGGTGTCTGCCCTACCTACCCTGTACTGAGGGAGGGTCAGAGGCACCTGCACCATCCCGCATGCCAGAGCCAGCCTGGTGCTGGTCTCCGTTTTTCTTAGGGGAGGCAGAAGAGTCGCCTCAGGACCTGGAGCACTCACAATTGGTCTTCTGAGACCTCATTTTTGGCGCCAATGACAGAGAACTACTCCGGTGTCTCTTTGGAGAAGCCCCTGCACCAAAATGGGAGGCAGTAGCATTTCCAAGCTGGAGGGGGATCTGTGGCCCGAGGAAGGCCTCAGTACCAGGTCAGGCCTGATGGCCTGTTCAAGCAGGTGCTGCTTGAGGCAAAGGTCCCATGCCACCGGAGTCCTCTTCTTGAACAATCTTTAGATAGAACAGCTCTCTTTAAGGTGGGCTTCGCCAAGACAGAGCAAGAACCTCATGTGGGGGTCACTGTTGGGAATTGCCACTCCATACAAAGGACAATGCTTGAATCCTGGTGATGGCATCACTGGGGAGCACTTCCACTATACTATTACTCTAATACTAACTAAACTATTAACTATGCAAACTAAAAATAGGCTAAGACAATGAATTGAGAGGTTGTGAAATGACAACCACGCAGAGTTCCGACTTCAGCTGATGGGCGGTGAGAATGAACTGACGTGGGGTCAGGGCAGTGTTGCCTCATATAGCCAGGGAAGGAGTTACAGGCATGAGGTGCGAGCGCCGCCTCTCTATGGGTACAGCAAAGCAAAAGTCTCTGGCACCGACATGCACACTCCTGCTTGGAATACACATCTGCATCTACTTGAAGAAAAAATAATATTATATTAAAGGAATAAATCCCACAGCATTTTAACTTTCTTACATGAATAATTTTTGCGACCTCCTCATTTGGGGTCTTTGTCCATCAAAACTTTCCATCACTACCAGACATGGGCTGGATTTGAAATGGCGATATAGAGACAACAGAAACTATACACATCAATCCCTTAAGCCATTGAGTCTCCAACTGTCTTACATTTCTGAATTTAGCATTTTATGAATAAATTCAAGTCACATTAGGATAAACTATTTAATATCTGGATTTTCAATTAAACATTTTCCAGTATTTTCTCACTTATTAGAGCTTGAAAACAATTAAAACATATCTATGTACACACTTATTTTGGGATTTTTTACTAGCTAGTGGGAAACAACACACCTGAACCAGCTATATAAAGTATCTACAAAAAAAACCCAATACTTCAACAGCCTAGCATTCGCTTTTTATAATATAGTTTAGCATTAAACATGATTTATTTTCTTAAACTGATGGCCTTCGTAAGGTTTGCGATCTACATTTTCTTTCCAGCATGCAGGAAAGGGGTTTATTTAATAAATTAGATCTCTCACTATAAAAACTAGGGGAACATTTTATAGATATTTTGTATAAACAAGATACTTTTAATATACAACTCTAGATATACCTTGAAAGGTTTAAGAACAAAAAAGAAATGTTGAAGGCCATGCATATTTTTTAGAAAAGATACAAAAGACTGAAGAAAGCTATAAATGTATATCCTTTCATTTATCTATCAACATAAAATAGACACACACACACAGCCTGTGAGAATACAATATTCATTTTGCTGCAGAAGAACAGACATTGCATAACAATGAGATTTGCTAATGAAATCAGCCATCAACCTGGAATACATATGTATTAAACCAAGACCTCAGTGTCATTTTCTTTTTGCATCGTTTGTTCTCTCTCGCTCTCATTTTTCTCGACCTTTCAATATTTTGTCCTCCTTCAGGTTTCATTGCTTCAAGTACAGCAATATTGTACAATATTGTATTAACACTATAGATGCAGCACTTTTCATTTTATCATATTTATTTTTGTTAAATGTAGAAGCTAATTGCACTGGTTCCATCAGCATTGTTAATGTACCTTTGAAAGAAAAAATCAGTGGTGCTAAGGAGACAAAGGAGGTTATTTCTATTGAAAATTGAAGTAACATCTAATAAAAACTGAATATTACTTGGTACATAAACCATGTAGAAACTTTTACAACTAGACCAGTGTTTACCTACCTGTTAATGCAGAGATTTTATATATAAAATATATATTACCCTTGTATTTAATGGTTAAATGTGGCCATTGTGTAAAACTATGACATGAATGAAAATAATTGCTTTACTAATTCCCAAAATCACCATAATTTTAATATATTTAAATAAGCATCACATTTAATAACATAGAAACATATATTCTACACACTGATTTGAAATACACACACTTTTACCTGAAAAGTAGAATTCTTTTTTTAAAAAAAATTAAGATTATTTACTGTTTATGCATAGAATGATGCACTTTGCAGCTGTTCACTACACAAGATTAATGAATTACAAAAGTCTAAGATGCTATTCAGCTCACCGAGCACAATGATCCATATTTTACTTTGAGATATATCTGGCTCCATACTGTTTTGCGAAGATGCCATATTTAAATGTTAAAAGCTTTCTACCTACACCATTTGCTGCCAGACCAGATTACCCAAACTGGGTTTTGAGCAACTATAAAAATTAATGGCATAACCTGCTGTGGAATGTAATTGTTCTTAATCTATGGTACTAATAATTTTAAGATAGTTGGTAGCACTTCAGCTAATATTCCACTGTTAACGTAATATCTGTAGCAAGTTAGCGTGCTTCATTTTCAATGCACCCTATTGCCTAGCTCCAAGTAGCACACTGCATACTAACAAAAGCAGTAGAAATCAAGAAGACACTTAAAAAGCAAACAAACATTCTCTAGGAACACCTGAAATCTTTGTAGACTGTCACTTGCTTATAAAAATTAGCTTTTCACTACAGTGGAGTTATAGATATAATCGTATTGGTTTTGGGGGCATAAGGAAGATTCTATGTAATTCATAAAGTAATTTCTGTTTTCAAAGAAAAAGCTATTCATCCTGCCACCCAACATTTCCCTGTCCACTCAGAAGTGGATCTTCAGAGACAAGAGAAAAATCAGAAGGTAATTGTACCATAAATTAAGGTGAATGTTTGGGAAGGTCTGGAAAAATATCAAGAAAATTTCAGAATCTTATTACCTTAAAAAAGGAGGATTGGATGACTGGACTATAAGGTGGATAGAAAGCTGGCTAAATTGTCGGGCTCAACGGGTAGTGATCAACAGCTCGATGTCTAGTTGGCAGCCAGTATCAAGCGGAGTGCCCCAGAGGTCGATCCTGGGACCAGTTTTGTTCAATATCTTTATTAATGATCTTGATGATGGGATTAATTGCACCCTCAGCAAGTTTGCAGATGGGAGGAGAGGTAGATACGCTGGAGGGGAGGGATAGGGTCCAGAGTGACCTAGACAAATTGGAGGATTGGGCCAAAGAAATCTGATGAGGTTCAACATGGACAAGTGCAGAGTCCTGCACTTAGGAAGGAAGAATCCCATGCACCGCTACAGGTTGGGGACTGACTGGCTAAGCAGCAGTTCTGCAGAAAAGGACCTGGGGATTACAGTGGATGAGAACCTGGATATGAGTCAGCAGTGTGCCCTCGTTGCCAAGAAGACCAACGGCATATTGGGCTGCATTAGTAGAAGCATTGCAAAGGAAGTGATTATTCCCCTCTATTCAACACTGGTGAGGCCACACCTGGAGTACTGCGTCCAGTTTTGGTCCCCCCACTACAGAAGGGATGTGGACAAATTGGAGAGAGTCCAGCGGAGGACAATGAACATGATTAAGGGGCTGGGGCACATGACTTACGAGGATAGGCTGATAGAACTGGGGTTATTTAGTCTGCAGAAGAGAAGAGTGAGGGGGGATTTGATAGCAGCCTTCAATTACCTGAAGGGGGGGTTTCCAAAGAGAATGGAGCTAAGCTGTTCTCAGTGGTGGCAGATGACAGAACAAGAAGCAATGGTCTCAAGTTGCAGTGGGGGAGGTTTAGGTTGGGTATTAGGAAACACTATTTCACTAGGAGGGTGGTAAAGGACTGGAATGGGTTACCTAGGGAAGTGGTGGAATCTCCATCCTTAGAGGTTTTTAAGGCCCAGCTTGACAAAGCCCTGGCTAGGATGATTTAGTTGGTGTTGGTCCTGCTTTGAGCAGGGGATTGGACTAGATGACCTCCTGAGGTCTCTTCCAACCCTAATCTTCTATGATTCTATACCTTCACCATCACCAGGGCCATCAAATGTACCAAGTCACTACTGTAGTTGCCAAGGAAGAACCCCATCAAAGTATCATACAAAAGACCAAGATACCACAGTGAAATAAAGTATAATAAAAAAAAATATTCTTCAAGCATACACAAGCACATGACACAGCCAATCCTGCATTTTTATGCACCAATGCTTCCACTGGAGTCACTGGAAGTTTTAGGTATTCACAGGATACATCATTTAGGCCCCATTCTTTCCCCTCTTCCTCTTACACACCCAAAGTGTGCAACAACTTATAAGAAACTTCCAAGCGTCTCTATTTCAAAGGCTTAGTGTTAATTTTAAAATTCAAGAGATTCTGAATATAAAAGATGTAGAAGATTGTTCAGAGTCACAATCTCGCAAAAATATTTTAAAACTCACTTCTAAGTATTTGTCTTTCTCCAGAAATCAGTATATATTACATTTTCAAGATGAATGCAATTGAACTGGTACAGGCACAGTTAATTCCATTGGGCTCACCTTCTGGAGCAAAGACTACAACAACCTTGACCCTGAAAAGCATAGGGTCATTTTCTTCAGTGCTGAACAGTGATTGCTTTCTGTAATTTTAACAATTGTCAAGTGGTTTAAAGAGTAGCACTGGCAGGTTATAGTTGTGAAATGCTTATACTTTTAATTTTAACAGTGACTTATCGCTCTGCAATTTAGGTCAACTGTCCAATTCAACATCCTGTACATGAGGTTATATACTCTTGGAGCCATATACTGCTCTCACTGACATCAACAGTTCCACCAGGGAGCAAAGTATGGCCCTTAAAATATATAATACTAATTCAAAAGATTAACTGAAGAAAGGATGTTTCTGTATTGTCCAGGTATACAGTACATATAACTTCTCCAACTCTGGTTTACACAAATATCCGAAGGATTAAGCCATGGACATACCTTAAATATACTATACCGACCTTTAACAAATCCATGAGATAGTATTATGGTGATGTGAAAAAATATTCAATGGGGTGAGAATATAAAACAATTTCTTTCCAGCTACAATAAATGTGAACCCTAATTTTATGAATAAGGACTCAGTCCTACAAACTGAACTTAATAGGAGTTGAAAGGTGCTTAGTGCTCCCACAGCAGGTGCTCAGGACCAGATGCCACCAGGTGCTAACTGTTCTGTACAATTTTATCAACACAACAGAGCATGTTACAGTATTTTTGGGTCACAAACCACCAACGCCAGTAAGAAAAAAAATGCAAAAATACAAATGACTGAATTTATATTATGTATTCTTGTTTTCCAGATTAGTGAGAAAAAATTTCAGAAATATACAATATATCTTGACATTCTACTTTTTTTACTTGGATTAATTAGCCAGCTACAGTACAAACAATTTAAAAATTAACACACTGTCCAAAAATATATTGTATCCTTTTATTTCTCATCTCACGTGTAGTTTAGAGGTGACGCTAGTTCTAGGGAACTAGAAAAGAATATAAAAAGTTCAGGGTTGGGGCGGGGGTTGCCTTTTAATTTTAGTAACAAGCAAATCAAGTTAAAAATACTTCTGGTATTTACCTCGTTCAGAAATACAAGCTTACTTAAAAGCTTACTTCTTACAAATCTGGATAATAAAACGTCTTTATGTTTCTTTATAATGAAACACCTCAATTTGTACTGAATTATGATGACTACTATTTATCTACTTTAGGGAATAAAAGCAGAGGACAATTTATTAAAGCACCAGAGAAACTCCTGAACACTACAAGGTCACAGCCTGTGAGCTGAGCTGCTAGCAAAAACATCTATGATGCTCCAAAGCTGCCATTTTTCTTCCTTGACAAAGACTCCATCTGCCACAGAGCCATTTACAGCCTCAGAGTCAGAATATCAATGATTTCCAACCATTTTGCAAGTCTGCTTTCACCTTGACATCACCTCTGTAATACATCTAAAACAGATGAAACATATATTCCCTCTACAAGCTCTGAGACCATGCTTTATTCAGCTGATAGGCATTTAAGTTGTCCTCTAATGTACCATTTTTTATTCTCACTGGATTGTGTAAGAAGAATTTTAAAACAGCAAATTCCCTGTAATATCTGCTGTTTTGCCTATCTTAAAATAAGGTCCATTTGTACAACTTAAAAATAAGGGGAAAATATATTATGTACTTTCAAATACTGACTAAAGGGGGAAAAATTACAAAATTATACGTATACATTTTAAAGTGTGTTATATTAAAACAGTTAACTACACACATGGACACAAACTTGAAATAAATACTGTTTTTATTTTTCAATTTTTTTTAAAAAAGTTCCTCACTATGGGCCAGATCTTCAGACTGAATAAACTGGTATAACTTCACTGAAACCAACAGAGCTACATCTGTCTACACCAGCTGAGGATCAGCTCTACATCTCTGGACCCACATACAAATTCACAAGCTTATCCTCAAATTCTTATTTAGACTAAAAACGCTCACTCACATGAAAGGGAGTTCTGCCTTGCTGAAGTAAGGCTTCCAAGAATTGTGTCCACAGATAAACAGCAATATAATAAAAAACTAAATAGAAATAGACTTCATCTCTTTAGACATAAGAATAAACATACCCCTACCATACCCTTCTGGCAAAGGCCTGAGTGAACATATTTCTTGCAAGCATTACATTATGAAACCCAATATTCAGCCAGGTGTCAACCTTGCCTCTAGTTTTGCAGATGCAATTTTTTTATCCTGTAAATACTCACAATTTTGGACTCCCAATGACTTATAGATGCAAGAGCAGCAATTATATGTCTGAGTGCATGAATCTAGTAGTTAGATGTCCAGCTGTTGCCATTTGAACCCTCAGTTTGTTACTCATGCTGGTGCAAGTATTTGAGGGCAGCTACAGAATGACACACAACTTCTGACAATTCAGGTCTTTATATCTACAAAACACGCATACCTCATTTTACAGGCACAATTCTGTGTGTACTAATACACTTCCATCCAAAAGGCAAATGAGATGTGATGACAGCCATTTGATAAACAGCAACCATCCTAACTAGCGTTGCCAGGCATCCAGTTTTCGACTGGAACACCTGGTCAAAAAGGGACCTTGATGGCTCTGGTCAGCACCACTGATTGGGCGGTTAAGTCCAGTCGGCGGCACAGCGGGGCTAAGACAGGGTCCCTGCATGCCCTGGCTCCACACAGCTCCTGGAAGCAGCCGACATGTCCCTGCAGCCCCTAGGTGCAGGGATGGCCAGGGAGGCTCCGCGTGCTGTCCCCGCCCTGAGTGCTGGCTCCGCAGCTCCCATTAACCAGGAACTGCGGCCAATGGGAGCTGCGGGGGTGGTGCCTACGGGTGAGGGCAGCGTGCCGAGCCCCCTGGCTGCCCCTCCACCTAAGGGCCGTAGGGACATACCAGCCATTTCCAGGAGCTGCCTGAGGTAAGTGACGCCCGGAGCCCACACCCTGAACCCCCTCTAGTACCCCAACCCCTTGCTCCAGCCCTGAGCCCCCTCCCGCACCCAAACTTCCTCCTAAAGCCCACACCACACATCCCCTCCTACACTCTGAATGCTTTGGCTGAAGACCGGAGCCCCCTCCTGCACCCCAAACTCCTCATCCCCAGCCCCATACCGGAGCCCGCACCCCTAGCTGGAGCCCTCACCCCAGAGCCCTCTCCCCCTCCCGCAGCCCAACCCCTGTCCCAGCCCAGTGAAAATGAACGAGTGAGTGATTGTGGGGGAGAGTGAGCAACAAAAGGAGAGGGGATGGAGCGACCGGGGAGTGGAGCCTCAGAGAAGGGGCAGGGCAGGGGCGGGGCCTCAGGGCAGGGGCGGGGAAGGGTGTTCAGTTTTCTGCAATCAGTAATTGCCAACCCTAATCCTAACCCTTTAATCTCACCTTACCACTTACCTCTCACCTGGACTACAATTAATATTCCAAACCTGTGTGTGATTTCAAACAGCTGTTTGAAGATGTTTCCTTCCTCCCCACTCAAATGTAGAGTTTTCCCTGGAACATGTCTAAACTAAACTGGCAGGCTGAAGCATCCCACTCAATATTTTTCTAACTGCCTTCATGACACTGAGCAAGAGATACACCCAAACACAGTATATTTTCAGGTGTAGAAGAATGTCATATATTCAACACATCTCTTATCCTACAAAAATATCATATTCCTTTCTCCAACCCCAAATAATCCCAATATCCATTCCATTTGTCCCTCTTCTTTCATGCCCAATACCATTCCCCCCTCCCTCCCAAGCCATTTCATCATTATTGCTGTCCAGTCGTATGCTTGTCCTGGTGGTAGGGAAGAGAGGCATGCAGACGACACAAGATCAGAAGGCTGACCTGTACGGGTAGTGGTTTGTAAACTGATGCCAAGCGGGTAGTAAGTTGAGCAGCTATCAGCCAGCACTCTGTTGTTTACTTCCCCTTGCTGGGCCATAGGGTGCATGCTGAGGTGGGAGGTTCCATGCTCTGCCCTGTTTCTAAGGCGGCTAATGAAGACATCATTGCATTAGTTTAAATTTGGAAATTTACCTTCACAACCAAAGGACTAGAATTATATTTTTAATCTCAAATCTTAAATTATGGAGGAGAAAGTTGCTTATTTACCAAAACGTAACCAAAAAGCTTCTCACTCTACTAATTGGGAAAAATAATTTTAAAGATCAGTTATAATATATCTATAAATATAGTTACATACATTTCCTTAAAAAAAAAAAGCACTGATTACAGACACAGTTGAGTTTTTGTTTTGAAAGATCTTTGAACTTTAGACTTTGCAAGTAAACATAACTAATATGAATTCTCCTTTTTTTTTCTTCTTTTTTTGCAAACCTATTACTGCTATTAAACAGATAAAACCAGCTGGTCTTAACAATAAAGTGATATTACAGAAAATTCAATTTACATCTGAACCCTTCCAGTTGCCATCTGTACAGTAAAGCTTAATAAACCACTTATTCCTCCTAACAGATGCTAATCATGGACTGACAATACACAATCAAAATCTGTTCTTTAACTCTTTTAGGCAAATGGCCATTATTAAGCCTGGTTATCAACAGCAATATCAACATAGTTGGGAATAATTATTCTTGTTCATCTAAAGCAATATTTATGTTACTATTGCTTTAAAATACTTTGCCCACCCATCTTGAACACAAGACAAAAATGATGTGTCTAACTGTAAAAGCAGATCAGAGCAGAGCTAAGCAACTAGCCTCTAAAAGCCATTTAGACTTTATATTTTCTTGAAAGAAACCATAAGAAACATGAAAATATTTTTGCAGTTTCTTTCCACACTGCTAGTTTCCCTATCAAGCAAATTTGCATTCATCAGTAACAAAATATATATTTTATTTATTTTTATTGCTGTAATTCAAAAACATTTGCTGACAAATCAACACAAAGAAACATCTTATTCACTGGCAATAAACTACTTTTATTTTAAAGTAAAGCAGTTTTACTACACACAATTGTGTAAATAAAGGGGAGAAATCTTAATTTTTAAAAAGTGTAATTTCCTCTGCCTTCTATTTAAAACAGGTATGCTTATTACAAACACTTAAAACTGTGTTAAAAGAGCTTATTATTCTTAGTTTCTCAGTAAATTATAATCATTGTTATTATGCTTAAGTAAAGATGTAATTAAATCTGCAGGTGCTGCACCATGTACGAAGCAGTGAATTCTTATGCACCTTTTGGGATGTGTTACTTTGGAACATCTAATTTTTTGTCTCCAGTGTTTCTTGTTTTTAAACCAAAATGCATGTTTTCTTGCTGCAAAAAAACAGCTTGATATAACTTTACAAAAGAATCAATGCCACTCCTTTCAGCAGTGGGAGGGAAAGGGCATAATTTGAGGAGCTTACAAAGATCACTAAGGATATGTCTACATTGCAATTAAACACCTGCAGCTGGCCCGTGTCAGCTAACTCAGGCTCACGGGGCTGTTTCATTGTGGTGTAGACTCTCCCGCTCTAGCAGGAGCCTGCCCTCCCCACTCTCCTCTCCCAGAGCCAAGGCTACAGCCTGAACATCTACAAACAAATCACTGTCTGTATGAAATTTTAGTTTGTACTGACTTCACTAGTGCTTTTTATGTCACCTGTTGTAAAACTAGGCAAATATCAAGATGAGTTGATGTACGTCCTGGAAGACCTCTGTGTACCCCTCATGGAGAATCTCTGGTTTAGAGGATGAAAAAGGGCCAGTGAAGCAGCGTATTTGCAGATATATTGGCTATTCTCCAAGAAGGAAGAGAGAGAGTGCAGTAGGCAGGAAGCCCGACGTTACACTGAAGCTGCAGAAGCAGCAACAGGGCATCCTGGCAACCTGAGAGTGGCAACATACAGTTCATTTATTCCTCCCTTTATCAATAATTTCTCCTTAAAAGTTTCTGGTTTTCAGTCTGTATTCTAATCCAACTGCTATGTTAAATTCAGATTTAATCTGTACTTAGACCACCATATTTATTTTGTTCAGATTAGCAGATGGAATGCTGACAAACCATAACTGGTTGTAGAATAATACTGAGATGCTCACGTAACTCCCTTAAATGTAAACCTGATGCTCTTCAGCTCACTAATTTACTAGCTTACAAATTCACACAAAGCAATAGCTTCCCTGCAAAAATAAAAAAAGTAGTTTCTTTGGTAATTCACTTCTGGCTTTCAGAGCCATCAATCCAAACATTGGGGACCTCTCCGAACGTGACATTCAGAGCTACCAATGGCTACAGAGCTTTATTTTTAAAAAGGAGTCCCAGTCTCTTCTCTCTAGAGAGAAAAGTCTTTCATATTTCTAGGCATTAATACATATGCCCAACTCTCCCTTAACTTCTTTTTTGATTTTTTCTCTGATTTGCGAGAAAAGTTCTTGAATGGTGGCTCTGAAAACTAGAAAAAAAAAAAACTATGTAACTTTCACCTCTAATTACTCTAAGAAGTCTGCAGCTGAATGCAATACCCACCAATTCTAGGAAGTCTGTATGTTAAGGTCTGGGAAAAGTTATAAATGGGACTCCGATTTGGGGTCAAATTCTAAAGTTAAAGCCTCTTCTCACTCACCCCAATTAGCCACTATCTCAGGAGCTCACAGCCCTGCCGCCCAGAGCATTGCGCCGACGGCGCAGTGAGCTGAGGCTGTGGGGGAGGGAGAACAGCAGGGGAGGGGCTAGGGGCTGGGGGCTAGCCTCCCAGGCCAGGAACTCAGGGGCTTGGCAGGAGGGTCCCGCAGCCATGTAGTTTGCCCACCTCTGATCTAGCTGAACTCTGCTAAGGATTCTGGCAAGGCAATCACAAAGGGTTCCTTCTTTTCAAAGAACTTGTACATGGTGGTGCCTGAAGACAGAATTAAGGAAATTTTTTCTTTTGCATTTGGGTGCTACAAAATATCCTGAGTAGGTTACCCACTTTTCAGGCATTGGACTAATTGGATCTGCATTTTGGAAGTGGGCAACAGTTTACACTGCTTTTACACTGCTTTTCTGAGGGCTCTTTAAGTAGATTTTGGGGTTGTATGGTTCTCAGTATATCATCTTGAGAATATTACAGAAAGTAGTTATTTGTCAAAAGACAGACCTGTACAGGCATTCAGGAACAGTGTCAATCCTTATTATTTCTGATCTGGGACTAGTACGCCTAGTTAGAAGCTCTCAAGTGGCCTTTCCTCTGCAGTTTGAGTACACGAGAATGAGTCCTGGGTGAAGATGGTAAGAGATGCAAGGAGTACCTGCTTTCACCAGGTCAGGTTGGGATGATCTCTTACATGAACCTAAATTCCCTTTTACTCCAAAAGTGTCCTGATTTGGCAGGACTAAGATGGGAGTAAGATTTTATTGTCTGCCATTTTTCTTGCGTGGTGTTCTTCTTACTACATTGCTTTCTAGCAGAGCAAATGTGAGTTTCATAAGCATAGGCTGTGCCTACAAGAATGCAACTCCTGACTTAGAGTATGGTTTTCCCTAGATTTAATTCTTCTCTTTTTTTAGGAAGGTATCCATAACTATATATGCAGAATAAACAGGTACACTGAGTTAGCACATGACCAGCATGCAAGATAACCTTGTAGCTAGAGATCCACACTGAGCACAAGCAAACCTCGTCTGGATATTTTATCATGGATTTCTTTTAAATGCTTAAGAGAAAATTGCTCAAAGCCAGAAACCTATAAAAAATGGTTACTACCTTTCCGTAACTCTTATTCGAGATATGTTGCACATATCAATTCCAATGTAGGTGTGTGCGCTCACCCTGAGCACAGCCACTGGAAAATTTTCCCTCAGTGGTATCCATCAGGTTGACTCTGGTGCCCTCTGGAGTCACACACTCACAGTTCCAGTATAAAGGGTCCTGCTGACCCCTAGTCCCCTCAGTTCCTTTTTGCCAGCTAATTCAGACAGATAGGTAGGAGGGAGGGTCTTGGAATGGTCATGTGCAACACATCTCAAACAATAGTAATGGAAAGGTCAGTAACTGTTTTTTCTTCTTTGAGTGCTTGCACACATCTCTTCCAATGTAGGTGACTCCCAAGCAGTTGTGCAGGCGGAGGGTTCGGAGTTTATCAATACGCTGATTGCAACACCACTCTGCCAAATCCAGCATCAACAGTAGCCTGTTGGGTGGTGGTATAATGAGACGCGAAAGTGTGAACTAAGGACTACACTGCTGCTCTACAAAATGTTCTGGACAGGGACTTGTGCTACGAATGCTGTCGAAGAATGCTTGGGCCCTCGTGGAATGTGCTGTCAGGGAAGGTGGGGCAGGAACCTTTGCCAGGTCATAGCATGTGCGGATGCAGGATATGATCCATGATGAAATTCTCTGGGCTGAGACAAGAAGACCTTTTATCCTGTCTGCAACAGCTATGAATAGTTGAGCAATTTTCCAAAATGGCTTAGTCCTTTCTATGTAGAAGGACAGTGCACGTCTGATGTCTAGTGAACAGAACCTCTACTCTTCCCTGTTGGCATGTGGTTTCGGATAGAAAACCGTCCGGAAGATATCCTGGTTACTATGGAACTGTGAAACCATCTTTGGAAGAAAAGCTGGATGAGGATGCAATTGGACCTCGTCCTTGAAGAATACTGTGTATGGTGGTTCTGAAGTGAGGGCCCAGATCTCTGAGATCCTTCTGGCAGAAATAATGGTCACTTCCAGGACAGGTAGAGCAGAGAGCACATTGCCAACATATTTCTTTTCAGACTTCTTTGCCATCAGATGAAGGTACACTGCAGTCTGCCATAATGCCTTAATGGCGTCCATAATGGCCTCCTTAAGGGGCAATACCACTCTTGATGGTGCCGGTGATGTTACAATGTCCACCAAGGCTTGGGAGGACTCCCTGACTTCCTCTCCCTGAATACCCAGGTTTTGGGCCACTCTCTTAAGGAGCTGATGATGAGTCCTATAATCATCCTGAGAGGGCACTATATCTGTTCCTGTCACGCCTCATCAGGAGAAGAGGAGAAGGAAGCCTGCATCGGTAGGCAAGTATCAGAGGGGTAGCCGTGTTAGTCTGAATCTGTAAAAAGCAACAGAGGGTCCTGTGGCACCTTTGAGACTAACAGAAGTACTGGGAGCATAAGCTTTCGTGGGTAAGAACCTCACTTCTTCAGATGCAAGTAATGGAAATCTCCAGAGGCAGGTATATATCAGTGTGGAGATAACGAGGTTAGTTCAATCAGGGAGGGTGAGGTGCTCTGCTAGCAGTTGAGGTGTGAACACCAAGG